>NW_020539120.1:0-48093 GCF_003426905.1 Ctenocephalides felis
ATAAATAAATAAATAAATAAGATGTTTTAATCTTTATAATTACAGATACTGTACTCAAAAATCTTCCAAAAGAGACAAAACATGCGGTTGCAGAGGCAGTTAAAAGTTGGCTGAGACATGCCAGCGAACGGTTGATGAGGAATCAATTGTAAGATCATATACATACATTATTTTGAGTTTAAAATTGGGGGTTAGATCAATAAAAACTAGTACGAGAGTTTTTAGAGATTTATTTAAAACCCATTTGTTTTGGCTAGCATCCATCTTATTTCACATCCATATGTTGCCTCATTCCTAGCCCTCATTCAGTCAAAAAATTAGTTAATATTCTAATTTAACAGTAAAATTAACTAATTTTTCCACTGAATTAAGGCTAGGATTATAGCCGAAATGTATGGATGTAAAATAAATTTTTGAAAGAAATTCATGTTTTTTATTGATGTTACGCCCGATTACTATATAATATAGTATATATTATTATTTATATATATATATATATAATATATATATATATATATTTTTGTTCATTATTTTTAACTATTTGTTCTATGTTTCAGAAAAGGAATGCCAGTACAAGACCAACAAAATTTGTAATTGATTGTTTTATAAGAATTGCTTTTATGAGGAATTGTTTAATAAGAAATTGTTTTATAAGAATTGTTACTTTATACTGTAGTTACTTATATATTATATTTATATTATATAGGCATCCTAAGAAATACAATATTTTTTTCAAATTAATATTTTTTTTATTATCAATGCCAATATTATTTTCAGCTAGATATTATTAATTAAATAACCCATAATTAAGTACAATGTATGTACAACCTTACGGCCGGAATATCCGGCGCGGGATAGCCTACGGATCATACCTAGGGCAAGCCGGACTGTCCATGGATGATCCGCGGACTACGAGTGTCCCGCATGCGTATATCCCACGGAATTTTCGTCGGATCGTCTTGTGCTGTGTGGGTTTGGGTCAGTAAGAGATGTGATAAAATATTTTTCGTTGAAGATCATGGCGGAAGTGGAAATGGTGCAACAATGTATAATTAAAAATAATTTGAAAAGTCAAGTGGTATGAGAATGATACAAATTTCAGATAATATTTTATTTAAGTTATATTTTACACCTATTGTTATTTATGTAATGATATTTTATTTTTTATAAATAAATAAATAAATAAATAAATAAAAAGACGACAGAAGACTCCTCAACCGAGGTTTCCTTATCGCATGACAATCTTTAGAGCTCTCTCTCGCACAGCAGACTTCAAGGAGTAAACAACAAACTTATACATGCATCATTGAATCGTTCTTTCTTTATAAATAAACTTTTATCAAACCAGTGTTTTGTATAATTTCTGCTTTACAAATTAAGTTTTTTCTTTATTCACGCCTTGGGCACAATAGCTGATTGAATTTTTTTAGGGACTGTTTTTATCCGGTTCATTTGTTGAAGACTATGTTTAGAGATTGTCTAGCTAAAGACATTAGCTGGGCAGGATGATGAAGCGGCAAACTTAAATTTTGCGAGATGCTGTTGTGTGAAATTATCACTGGTATTTCATAACTACTTTTTATTGCTATTAATAAGATCTATTCTATTAATTTACTAATTTTATTCATTACAGACACAGTTCTTAAAAATATACCAACCGAGACAAAATTTGCAGTCCCAGAGGCCGCGAAGAGTTGGTTAAGACATGCCAATGAGCGATATATGAGAAATTTGTAAGATTATATTATATACATACATATATTTGTGTGTGTGTTTACATTCATTATTTTTAATTATTTGTTCTATGTTCAGAAGAGAAATGCGAGCAAAGCCTTCTCAATATATTATCAACATGAATATTATTTTCAGCTAGAAAATACAATTCAAATATACCATAATTAATTACAATGCATGTCCGATTCCTATCCTATTCCTATCCTACTTACGGACGGAGTATCCCGCGCGGGATAGCCGGCGGGGGGACAAGAGGGACGTACCGTTGGATGGTTCTGCGGACGAAGAATGTCGGCATGCGGATAGCCTACGGATGATCCAGAAGATCATCTCCTGCTGTCTGGGTATATAAAGGGCATTTTTTCAAAAATTTCGTAATTATTACGAAATATTTCCCAAATCCATATTACGTAATCCACATTACTTAAAATAGGGGCTATTATTACAGATTACTTAACGAAAAACCACGTGAGTTTGTAACAATTTTTGTGTAAAAATTACATAATTATTACAAATTTTGGCTTTGCGGGTTGTATTATAATTAAGGTGTTAAGAATTCGTTAGATATATTATGATCATTGTTTAGTTTAAGTGAGCACACGCTGCACGTGAAAATCATATAATTTTACCATATATATTTCCATAGACTAAGTAAATACGCTGCATCCCCCTCTATATTTTTATTACCAATTATCCTTCGTCAAAATTTTGTTTCAAGGACCGAAAGAATGCTAAACGGTACTGGCAAAACAATTTTTAGTCAAACAAATGGCTAGACAAGAATAAGGTTTTGTAAAAATCTAAATGTATTTGTTAATTATTTTTTATTTTTATTCTTTATGAAAAGAAGAAATTACTGACATTTGGTGCTTGTTTTCAATTACTATTTTTTACAAGATGTATTAATATGTGTAAGTGATAATCTGAGAATTTCAAGTAAGTAATGTTTTATGCATTATTTTAATTTAAGGTTTAGATATAATTAGTCTGTAAATTTAGTTAAATCTTTCTTTTTATTTTTGCTATTGTATATTTAGTTTTTAACGTTACTTTCTGTTTTTTTCGAAATTGTAGAACCACTGACGATGACGTAGAATTAACATCGAACGTATGGAAAAATAAAGATGTTTTGAAAAAATCTTTACCTTATTTATATTTTTACTTGATTTTACGCCCTCCAAGAAATTAATCATGTATATATATATATATATATATATATATATATTTATATATATATATATATATACATATATATGTTGAAAATTATGTTTTTTTTTTAATTTTTAATAACATTAAATATTTTAAACTTTGTTTAGTCATAAGTAAATTCGTAAGTTCGAATATTTTAACATCTGCAAGACGACCCTTAATAAAAGGGTATGATAGCTCATGGACCATCGGCGAGCTATCATAAAACTAAAAATACTGAGAAATATTTTGAAAATGTAAGTTATTTTGTCCTGAACTGTTAACGAAGTATCATCAAAAATATTTATAAAGTATAAACCAGAGCACGAAATAATTCAGTATATCAAAAGTGATTCTTTCATTTCACACACTGTCGAAGAGCTATGAAGTGTTCCAATTTTCAGTTATCCAGTATTAATCCAGAACTAGAGTAATAAAAAGCATTCAAATAATTAAAATTGGCAACATTGTAATTAATTTAGTAAACCCATTACTAACGTCTCTTCATTTGCTGGCAGTTTAACCGAATCCAACTTCGTGATAAGAGTACAAATATAAATAAATAAATTAATAAAAAATATGCAAACTCTTGAATCATCAAGTAATACAAAAATAAAGTGCTCATCGATTAAATCTATAAAAATCAACAAAATAAACTAATAAAAAAAATAATAACAAGTGGAAGATTTTGAATTTCAGAACGTGGGACCAAATCACGACTTAAATCTACTTAACCATAAAAGATAAATTTCCACCTCATGTACTTATAAAAATAACCCGTAACAAAATTTCTTGCTGAGACTCATTAAAATCATTTTTGTATAAAAAAAATACCGAAAAAACTTCTGTATCAATTCTTCTTGGAGAGTTAGTAAATTATTAACAAAAATCTAATGAATCTGTAAAATCTTTTAGTGAAAGAATTAATAAATTATAGTATAGAATTTATGATAAAGATTGTGATACACACGAAACTCGCGGATAATTTGCAAAATGTTTAAATGAAAGGGCTCTCAGAACTTTTCTTAATGGACTGAAAATGCCATTGAAAAATTTATTAAAATCTTGTAGGTTTGATAATTTAAATGACGCTATAGACTTTGCAATTGCCGAAGATACTCATTCATCCTCAATTTTAACATGTATACACATACTAGATAATATAGACATATTATCTTCTCCCTTCATAAAATATTTCACACGATGTTAATTTAATATTGTGAATTTACCTTCTAAAGTATAATTTTTTATTTTTGATTAGTTCAAGGCGCGGTCGTCAATTATAATTTATTTAATGATTTTGTGAGTCTGTGCCATCATAGACAAGTTCATATCAAAACAACACGTGCTTTAAGCAATGAAAATAAAGCCTCATTCTATTCTTCCTGTAGTGTACTGAGTTTTGGTGTTATTTATAGTTGTAATTTGTTGAGTTTTATATAAACGCTATGGATCTCTTGGGGTAAGTTAATAATATATTTCGTGATTCAACGATATTGTAATATTAAACTGATATGCTTTCATTACTTTATTTGTAGAACAAAACAATTTCTGTTGTTTTTGACAAATCTGGTCATACTGAAATACCAAGCAATTGGTTAATTTTAGGTGACGATGGTTCATCAAAATCCAACAGGATTAATAAGGCGCGTGGAGCCAGATTACTCCACTTGGATGAAAACACCCATTACCTTTATTGGGTTTGCGGTGTGAAATATTATTTACTTAGAGTTTAGGTAATCAAATAGGTCTAGTAGGTTAAGTTCATATTTTCATTTCTTCCTTGATACGCGCTTGAAAAGTTATAGTTACAACAACACGACGAGTTATGTATATATATATAATATATATATATATATATATATTCACTACAGCCTCGGGCTCTGTCACATAAACTACGTTCTCTGTGCAAAATATATATATTTCACAAATATTTGCTATACTCTGTTCAACAAAATAATATAAAAAAAACAAGTTAATGTATATATGATAGTGCAAATTATGTTCCTTGTGCTAGCTACTGATGTAAGACCATATTTATATCCACTGATGATGACATAAAATACTATGTCGAAACGTTTGAAAAATTAAAGATTAACTTCTAAATCTTGCCTTTATTTGATGTATGCCCTTGAAGAACTTACTCATATTTCTCAACATCAAAATTAACTACTTTAACATATATATATATATATACACCATAAATATATATATATATATATATATATATATATATATATATATACGATATATATAAAATCTACATATTATATTAATGTTCCATGCTTTATTTTAGCTAATTACGAAAGCAAGAAATACCACGTGATAGAATTTGAGGATGGCCCGAGTATAATACCAAGGAATTGGATTAATTTTCAAATAATACGTCTCTCTGGCCGCGCTTCAAGTCTGATCTTGCTTTTGATAAGGCTGTGGAAAAAATGGAGGAGGTTAGGAGCACTGCCCCATTTTATCCATTTAAAAAAAATAGTGACTCTAGTGGTGAGTTCAAATTAACATTTTAAATAATCATAAATAATGATCAATTGAGTATTACATATATTCATATATAATTTATATAGATGATTATGGAAAAGCTAGAAAGCGGCAAAAAGAAGCTGTAATGCACTCAGATGTTGGTTCTGAGTACGAAACAACTCAGCAGAGATGGGGCGAAAGTATTACACTCATCTTCAGAAGAGTGTGATGATGATGTTTGTACTTTACCAACACCACCATCTGTTCCTCGTTTTGTTTCGCAAGCAAGCTGCAGCGGAACAGATATTAACAATGGTAATTTTGTTTTTTGTATACTGCATGGTATTTGAAAAATATTTCTTATAATGCTGACATTTCTACCCTGCTAGCTTATTTACCGCCGGCGTCTCGATCTGTTTCGAAAACAGGCCGAAGCAAAAAGGGTCAAGATTTTAACAATGGTAATTAAAGCTTTTTGTATACTGCATGGTATTTGAAATGTTAAGTTACAAGTGCAATTATTTTTTTTTAATTCTGACATTTTTACCCTGATAGCTTATCTACCACCTTTGCGATCTTTTACAAAAGCAGCAGACAAATTGGAAGGAACGAAGATAACAATTGTACGTAAAGCTTTTTGTATACTGCTTGGTGTTTGAAATATTATGTTACTAGTACAAATATATATTTTATAATGCTGGCATTTCTACCCTGCTAGATTCAATTGGCGAAGAATTTTTGTCAGGGAGATAACTAAGATGCGATTGACCATGGAGGGCGTTGTGGAGCACATGAAGGAAATGATGTCGAGAATGGATTCGTACCAGTCTCCTAAGGCTGTCATGAGTAGTGACATGGGCCAGATCAAAGAAGTTTTAAAAATGTTTCCACTAAGTTCAATGAACGAACTTCAAAATGTGAAGGATAGTCTGAGAACAAGGATGTGAAAACACAACTGGTAATCACAAGTTCACGTAAATTTATTTTTATTAGTTAGCATTATTATAAACTAACTTTATTTTTAGATTTTGTATTTGGCTAGGACAGGCGGCAAAAATCTGTCACAGTACAGTTGTTAAAATTAATATTTGATGATGGCTTGGCTAGAGAGTTTGGCTGGGCAGGTGGCAAAGAAAAACACAAATATTGCGAGCTTGTGCTGTGCGAAGTCATCACTGGTAATTTATAATTCTTATGTTTATGATAAGTAGTAAATTATGAATAAAACTTACATATAAATAATTTCAGAAACTGTTCTAAAGAACTTACCAAATGAGAATAAGAACGGTATACAAGGTATTTTTGTGTGATGTGTATTATTAATTTTATATATTTATATATATCGACGGTTTTCTGACGCAACCTCGTAACTCGATTTTTGACGATTTTGAGATTTAGTCAGAAAATTCTTCAGTAAACAGAGACACATAGTTCAGCGAAGTTATAAAAAAAAATATACAGAACGTTTTTATGCATAAAAATGCAATCACGTATCTCAGTCGAAAGAATGTGCCGTGCGTAACCTCGTATCTTAAATACAAGATGGCGTATGTAAACAAGTTCCCTGTCAAATAATGACAGATAAGAATAAAAATAATAATAAAAATGATAATGACGAAGTAGTAATGATGCTTGATGAAACTATTGGACTTTACTTCCTCTCGAATATACACCAGTGAACAGAGACGAGAATGTTGATTCAGGTTTATTCGACAATATGCGCTTTGATGAAACTATAGGACTATTCTGGTGGTTTCAGATCAATCAGTTTCATCGAGTGGATTATTAAAATCATCAAATTCTTTGTTTTTCACTCAGACCGACAGTGCATCAAGTGACATTAGTTTATCTCGTCCGAAAGCAACTACACTCAATGAACATTCAGGAATCATATCGAAAAAAGGGCTCGTGAAAATCAAGGTAATTATGAAGATTGGGAATGTAACAAAACAAAAAATGTGAATGTGAATGCTGAAGGAAAAGCTTATTTTAGCATAAGTAGAAAAAAGGATGAGAGCAATTCATTAACCGAAAGAATGGAACGAAAAATGAAACCAGGATGTACGTCTAAAAAATGTGCTGCTAGTCAGGTTAAAAAGTGCAATGAAATATCAGAAAAAACAAGAAAAATTTTTTTCAATTCATTTTGGAAAGATTTGAACTGGGACCAAAAGCAGTCATGACATATCAACAGTAGATGTGAGAGATGCAATGGGAATATGGAACAAAAAATCTAAAAGTTCAGTCAATTTTTAGCTATGCAAGAAAAACACTTTTGCTTTAAATAAATGCTTGAACACAAATAACTCTGCCGACTCTGCTGCAGAATTAGTAATAGATTTGTATCATAAATGTGTAGCTAAAGATTTCCATTTCTACATAAAGCCCTACTTATATGATAAGAATATCTGTGCATTTATCATCATATAGTCGATGTTTTGTAAGATCAACAAATGTGAATTAAAACTTGAATTGCGGTAACATACAAGACATTATCATGTATACAAACTATAAAACTACAATTTTTAATAAAACCCATCGCTGAATAATTGAATAAAAAATTTCGTTTCTTAATCAAGAACAATGCTCAAGTCATATTCATTTATGAATTCGTTGTATTGATATGATCATTATAATAGCCGTCCAGTAAACGTAAAAGTATTGCATATATAAATAAACATACACATATATTTAGCATATATTAAATATTTGAAAAAAAGTATTTTGAAAGTTGATTATTGTGAACTGAACGACTAATATATGGATACACATTAAATATTGATATATAGTACAAATTTGTGCAAACTTTTTTATATCCGATTTCAGAAAATATGGAATAAGACAAAACTACTCCTGTGGTTATGACATAATTTAACACTATCGAATACAGTACGGCGCAGTATTCGTTCAGACGTTGAGCTGTTAACATCGGTGAATAAATAATCATTACATAAATATCAAAAAGTACTAATATTTTATCTACCTGTCCAGCAACCTGTGTTAGTGTCTGCATTGTGTACAAATAGATACCGTTAAACACGTGTCCCCTTGCCGGGGGCACGCAGTGTCGTATAAACATTGTGTATTTTATGTTAATATAAGTGGTTATTAAGTAAATTAACCGCATTTTTGCTGTGTTAATTAATTTAATGTCTTCATGGAGTCCGATACCGGACAATTAAAGGGCCGTCCGCCCGATAAAAATCCTCCTACATGTTCGGAAATTGGCGTGACTGTTGCAAATGCAATGAATGTGTACTATGTCGGAAATGAAAATAATACAGATTTACGTAATTCAAATAATGAGGAGAGCATAATAAGAAGTGATTATATTCCAATGCAATCTATATATCACACTGTAAAGAACCGCATCACTGGATG
Organism: Ctenocephalides felis; assembly: GCF_003426905.1. Taxonomy (NCBI): domain Eukaryota; kingdom Metazoa; phylum Arthropoda; class Insecta; order Siphonaptera; family Pulicidae; genus Ctenocephalides; species Ctenocephalides felis. The sequence continues at coordinate 8,782 of NW_020539120.1, forward strand.
CAGATCTTAGCTTTTTCTATCTTTGAAATTCTAAGCCATGCAATTGATTTATATCTCTGTAGATAGATGATCAATTATTAAAAAAAAAAAAAAAATATTCCAATGCAAATTAATAGTGCTGAAACGGTGATTGAAGAGTCAATTCGAATTGAAGATTCGATTAATATGGTTAATGTGTGTGACAAAAGCAATGAAGCGCAAAATATTGAAATGACTGAGCAAGTACCTAGTGATGAGAATTCTAATCGAATTAACGTTGATGAAATTCATCTACCGAATCGTTTTGATATGTGTGATACTGGACCTTTTTACATTTACGTAGAATCTTTAAGTAAAAACATTGGACGTTTACACCCAATGGCTCTCGGAAAATTACTACACAGATCACGATCGATTCCGAAAGAAGATTTGTTGGAGATTATCGTGATTGGTAACAATAAAGTCAAACTAGTTCTTAGGAACGGTAAAACAGCAAATAGCCTTCTTGACGATAGTTTTTTTACTGATAATAAATTGAAAGCTTACATTCCTAAATACCTATTAATTAGGGAAGGTATAATCTTTGATGTAGACATTAATCTCACTGCAGAAGAAATATTAGAAGAGATAGAATCAGTTATTCCGATAATAGATGTAAAGTGTTTTGTACCAAAAAACATCAACAGGCGCAGAATTAACTCGCAATGCGTGAAATTATCTTTCAGAGGTTCAACTCTGCCGGATAAGGTAGGCATACATTCTGTTAAATGCCCAGTCAGCCCATTTATTAAAAAGATTACCCAATGCCACAAATGTTGGCGATTTGGCCACGTTCGGGAAAAATGCCGGAACGACCTAACGTGTCCCAAATGTGCAGGTCCTCATATTAAAGACGTATGTATAGAAGATAACAACTATCTATGCTGCCTGTGCAAAGATAACCACGAGGCTTATAATAAAGATTGCAGAATATATAAAAGATATAAAAATATTAATGAATTAATGGCAACACAGAATTTATCTTTCTACGAAGCAAAAAAAATCTTTGATAACGATAAATACTCGAGAACAGTTAGAGTCAACCTTAGCAGCTTGAATAAAGATAAAGATTTCCCTCCAATGAAAATCAAGAACTCTAACCAGAGTGGGGCTTTAATAAACAATAAATTCATGGTTCTATCAGACCTGGAAGAGGAGGAAGACCAAGGTTATGTTGCAAACTTCCAGACATTTAATAAACCTAAAAGGATTCATGTTCCACCCTCAACCAAGAGAGAAAAGAATGGGGCTGTAATCGGACATAGCATAAAACCTGTTTATAAAGAAAATATGGCTGACAAGGGAAACTTTATAAACCCTAGAAAAAGAGTAAAAAATAAATCAGATTCTGATTCTGAAAATGAAGTAAAATCCAATAGGAAAAATGAAGATCCTAACACATCAGGTGGCCTATATCACTTCATTAGGCTGCTAAAGGACGTCTATAATCCAAATGATCCCGTATTAAAAAATTTGTTAAGTGATGTTTTTCTCAAAATGGTAAAAATTAAACACAAAATAGATCCTGCAAGCTTAAAAAAGAAAAAATCTAATAAGGATTTACCTGTGAGTTCAGAAAAATAAATCAATCAGTACTCCTTTCATTATGAAACAAATAAACATTTTACAATATAACTGTAGATCAATGTTAGCAAACAAGAGTAGTATAGAACATTATATGTGGTCGCATAAAATTCATGTGGCAGGCCTGTCCGAAACCTGGCTTAAAGAAGGTCACAAATATTTTGTCAAAGGTTATCGGATTTTCCGAGAAGACAGAGTTGACGGTTATGGCGGTACTGCCATTCTAGTCAAAGACAACATATTATGCGAGAAAATTAACCACCCATTTCAGTGCCATCTTATCCAAATGTGTGCAGTGATTTTAAAATTAGAAAACCCGGTATGTATTATTTCAATCTATTGTGCGCCGAACTCTAAGGAATATTTCAAGAATATTAAGGATTTAATTGAAACTATCTCCATGCCTATACTCATAATAGGGGATTTTAACTGCAAAAATTTAGCTTGGGGCAGTAACTCCATTGACAGAGGAGGCGAGATTCTATACAACATTATTGAAGACCTAAACCTCACCATAATGAATGATGGAAGACCAACCACTATCGGCACGGCAAGTAGGAAAGGAACGCCAATAGATCTCACTTTTTGCTCTAATAATTTATATGACAAAATCCAGTGGGACATTTATGCGGGCAGCTTAGGATCTGACCATTTGCCGATTAACATTACGTTAAAGACCAATTTTGATGGAAAAGACTATATATATCCCTCTAGAAAATGGAATACTAAAGAGGCCAATTGGAATAATTACGCATGGGAAATAGAAGATAAGTTGAAAAAAGTGGTACTCCATGAGGATCATAAGTCTAAATATGATGCCATTATCGAGATTATAAACGAAGCAGCTGGTAAACACTTCAAGGAACGTAAAACAGTGGCAATTAAACAATTTAAACCCGCTATCTGGTGGGACGAAGAATGTGAAAATCAGATCAGGCAAAGAAAAATAGCGTACAAAAAGATGATAGACGAGTTTTCTTATAACAATTTTATTGAGTATCAAAAAATAAATGCTATTACAAAGAAAATTCTCAAATCCAAAAAGAGAAAAAAGTGGATGGATTTTACAAACTCACTCAATAGTAATATTAATACATCAAAGCTTTGGAATATAGTTAAAATCTAAGCATCCCGTCTGTAGCTCATTCTTCGAAGACATGCTAAAAATGTTCGTTCCAGACTTTGTCTCCAATGAAATCAATCTGAATTTTGCAAATAATCGCGAAAAAGGTCCCGTTGACTTAAATTCTCCCATCAGACTTTACGAATTAGATAATATATTGAAAAATAAAAAAGACAGCGTGCCAGGTATGGATAATATCTCTTACATTATGCTAAAGAAGAGCCCCATAGCATTAAAATGTTTAATCATAGAAGTATTTAATTCAATTCTTTCTACATGCTGGATTCCAGAGGATTGGAAAAAAATTATAATTATTCCCATCTTGAAACCGAATAAAGATCCATTGTCGATAGAATCCTACCGACCTATCTCTTTATTATCATGCTTGAACAAGACATTTGAAGCCATCGTCAAGAATAGACTGGAGTGGTATTTAGAAAATAAGTCTCTTTTCAATCATAACCAATTTGGCTTTAGAAGAGGTCAAGGCACAAATGACCTCTTAAGTACCTTATCCAATGACATTCATATATCCAATTCAAATAATAGATACCTGCTACTGTTAGCGACGGACATACACAAGGCTTACGATAATGTTGATCATAGCATTTTACTTAACAGACTTAAGAAGTTGAATATTCCCCATAATATTATAAAAGTGATAATTCTTTTACTAACGAATAGGTTGCTATATGTAAAATACAAAAATAAATTAATAGGTCCCAGAGTAGCTCTAACAGGCTTACCACAAGGATCGATTTTGAGTCCATTATTATTTAATATTTACATGTCGGATTTTTCTGCAGGAACCCAAGACGATGTTAGGAAACTACAGTATGCTGATGATTTATTTTTGTATATTTCTTGCAACTCGCTTGAGGAATGCATTCACAAAATGAAGCGGTCGATCACAGGTGTCTCAAAATGGATGAGGTCCAACCACCTAAACCTTTCCTTGATCAAAACAAAGGGCATCCTGTTCACTAGGCACAGAAAATTCCTTTACCCTCAAGAAATCAATATGGGAAATTGGAACTGTAAGATATACGATAGTCTGAAAATTTTAGGGGTTATCTTTGATAAAAAGATGACCTTCCGGGCGCACGTAGAAGAGGTGGTCAAAAAATGTGAAGTAGGTAAGAACATCATTAGAAGATTGGTTGGAACTGACTGGGGAGCCCACCCAAGTTCATGTTTGGCTATCTACAAATCCATAATTAGATCTCATATTGATTACGGATACATCATTTACGGAGGAATCTCAACTAATATACAAGGAATGTTAGATAAGGCTCAACTCTCGGCTTTAAGATTGTGTTTGGGAACTATAAGGTCAACTCCTCGCATTGCCGTTTTAGCGGAAGCCGGGGAAGCTCCATTGAATATTAGGAAACAAATATTAACCAATAGATTTTTAATTAAAAAACTCAACTCGGATTCAGCTCGAATCCCGAAGCAATTGGAAGATTTAGCTGTTCTGCATTTTAGAGCAAACTATTGGAGAAACAGACCTACACCTCCGTTAATAACTGGTTTTTATAATTTGAAACCTTTAGAAGATCTAATAATTACAAATGACAAACTTCCGTATCATAGTCATTCTTGGAAATACTCATTTCCCAAGAAATATATAGGGTTGAATGATTTCAATTATACGACACATTATTCTAACAAAAATATAATAAACTGGGAGTTTGACAATTGGTTAGATACGGCATGGAAAGATTTTACGGTTATCTACACTGACGGTTCCAAGTTAGAAAACAAAGTTGGATGTGCTGTGTATGTGCCTAATAGAGATAAACATTTACAATTCAATTTACCGGGTTTTGCCTCAGTCTTTTCGGCAGAACTTACAGGTATTAATGCTGCCTTAGACTTCGTTATACAAGAAAAGACTTCAAAAACCATAATCCTAACTGACAGTAAATCTGCACTTCTGGCTCTAAACCATCCTAAACAAAATTGCAATTTTTTAATATTTGACACTATTCACAAAATAGAAAGCATCTTAGCAAATAAATATGAGTTCAAATTAATATGGATAAAAGGTCATTCCAACATTCGTGGAAACGAATATGTGGATGGACTTGCAAAAGAAGCCTGTTTATCAGATTTTCCTTCAAGAAAGGCTCCTGCGACTGATCTTAAAAGCTGGGTAAGGAAACAAGGATTAAGGTTATGGCAAAATGAATATGATATGGAAGACAGAAAAGGAACCTTATTTAAATTTTGCAAACCAAAAGTGTCTTTCAGTACATGGTTTGCCAAATCCAGGTTTAACAGAAACGAAATAACCATCATCAATCGTATTAGATCTGCACACACATTTTGCAAATCTCATCTTTTTAGAATAGGTATGGCGGAAGATCCCTTCTGTTCGTGCGGTTTGGAAATACACAATCTTGACCACATCTTCTGGAAGTGCAAACTCTATGCTAGTCAAAGAACATCCCTACTACAAGAACTGTATAAATATAATTTCATTTTTCCTATTAACACCACAATAGCCTTTTCCTCTAATGATGAAAATATATATAAAATTTTTGTTAATTTTTTACAAAAATGTAACATTAAATTATAGTTATTAAGTATTAGTTATTAAGGTTTTATGAATTAAATCACAATCTTATGTTGTAAATAATTTGTAAAATATGTATATTTCTCTGAAAGTTATAAATTTGTAAAATATCATTTTGTAATGAGAGGCTAAATGACCACACGGTCAAATGCCATTAATAAAATAAAAAAAAAAAAAAATACAGTACGGAAAATTTTGCTCATAATTTGATTTATTTTTAGATCTACTGTAGGATTCCATTCTTGGTAATTTTGTGTTTCCAAGCATTTTCTTCCATGCATTTATTTTTTTTATTAGCCTATATATTTGTTTATTTACTTCAGAGCTATATATTTATTTTCAGATTAATTCTCTGCTAATTTTTGTTCATAAGCTCGGCATATTATTTATTTGATTTTTTCAGCTTTGTTCTAATAATGAATTATCCTGATCCTGTTACTAACAATAATTTTATTATACCATGTTTAGCAACTTACTGATAGTATACATAATATTAAATTACAATATGTACTAGAATATGGTACATTTGAATCTATATATGTATAGTACATTGGAATCTTTATACGTGGAAAGACAGTATATCTAGCATAAAATTCATTTTATAGAATCATATTTATATACTTTTGAGCTGCACATCATCCAGTAACTGCATTATGTTTTTAATACAATAAATAAGACCATGTATGGATAATAATGCAGAATATTCATAATATTGCAGAATAACGAACGTAGAAATGAATTTTAAAACTGATTGGTAAACGCAGTTTACGCCAAAACCATATAAAAAATTGCCAACTATAGGAGACCTTCTTCTAGAATTCTGAGTACATTGAATGTATTTACATTTGAACTTGTGTTGAAGATGAAGCTTGGTAAAATATATATATTGTAATCTTCCTGGTATTGGGAGTTTGTACTTGAAAATTACTACCCTTGTAGAGAGGTAGCAGAGAGTTTGGTGAGACTAATTGTTTACTTCCAAAACTCCGCATAAGAAGATTTGTAATAAATAATCAATAAATATATCTTCTTCAATTAGATCTTAGTGACAAATTACAACAGCACTAAATACATAAATTATGCCAATAAATCAGTGTTTCACACAGTCTACTGCTACAAAGGTTAAACTAACCTAGCATCTTGAGTTAATCGGAGGAGAGACTCAATACTTAATTTTGCAACAATCTTGATATGATATTGTGATCTAAACAATAATTTTATCTTAATTATTTTTCCAATCAGATAAGAACTTTTTCACCATATTATGGTTAGCTTAACTGTATTGTCAGTACTATCATTTTATATTGTAGTGATGTTTTTTTTAACCATATTTAACCAATGCTGGTCTCCATTTCACAGTTATTCGGGATCTGCGGTATGATAACAAATATTTGCCGAATATATATAAACAAATACCATGAATTTTTTTGGAATTCACCAAAATCTCGAAGATCATTAAATACTATTCAATTTTCAATTTCAATACAAATCAAATTATGAGCAAATCAAGCATTGTATTAATATATTTTAAAATATATCCCAAAATCAAAAAATCGAATCTAAATCAACTAATTCAGAAATAGAATTTTGCACAAATTTGTTAACCTTCGTAAGCTGCAAAAAAAAAGTTTTAAAGCCAAGTTTGAGAGCATATCAATTTTGAAGCCACCAAGAAGCGAATTATTTAAAATATATTTTATAATTACTGTTTTTTAAGAAAAAATTACATAAAAAAGCGTATATATTTATTTGTATAATAATAGTGTTTTGTACGTTTCATGAGCTTCTACATATATCTATATATATACTTTCACGACTAAAAATTATAAAAAAAAATTCTTCAAGGTAACATTTCTTTTAAAACTGTAATAATTTATAAATTATGTTATGTAATACTTTAGGAAATGTGAATTATTAGAAAGAAAATTGAAATTAATTGAAACCATAAAAATAAAAAGCATTAAAAATAATGCATTTTTGCACCGATCAACCGTTATATTAAATGTTATTTAGATACAAAATATGCCCTAGGAGAATTTTTTTTAATTTAGTTCAGATTTTTTAAATTTAGTTTAGAGCAGATTGATGAAATGCCGACGACTTCGTTTCGTCGTAAGGAAACAAAACGAGACAAATTGACGAACAGATTTCTACAACATATTGATAAAATAGAACAGAAAAAATCTCGAGAAATGAAAATAGCAGAAATTTTCGAAAAAACTCTCGAATTGATGAATCCGAAAAAAAATCATAATTATCAATAAATTATATTTTGCATTTGAGTTGTTCTTATTTAAAATATTACTTTTAACTTATTTTATTGATATATATAATATATATAATTGCCAGAATCGAAAATCGTCCAAATGGTTTCCATCATTCACTCGGCTGTTATGGTTGAGAGCCATAATACTGATATTCTTCACACTTTGCTTGACGCAAGCAAACTTGTGAAGGAAGATTGTATACTTTACCGAACGCATCATATGCTTCAGGAAATTCGGCTTTCATATCGTGGAACTGCTGGATACGGCATGCTAGTGGTTTCTGATGTTTCAGCTTTTTTTTAAAATCATCTCCATCTTTTCTTCTTAGTTGCCTACTCCTAATAATTGGATTATTTACTGTACCATGATTAACTTTACCTTCAGGTGTTATTAAAACTTTTTAATAATTTTTTGATCAGGATCAAATTTTATGTTAACATTAAATATCATGCAATTTCCAACTTTCTTCACTTCCTTTTTATTGCGATTCTTGCGGCAATAAGTTTTTATATGAGCACTAGTTTTTTTCACACGTGTATAACGAAAGTTCAAATCGCAAGGATATACTGCAGCTTTCCTAAAACACTTCAAAAATGCTTCTTTATAAGATTTATTCATTTTAACTGTACCATCGACTATCCTCGAACTGAAAATCTAAAGAAAATTGTCGATACTCCCTCGAGGATTCGGCTGTAATACTCATAGATGCATTCTGGATATTACTATATTCTAAAGAACAATTATTAATTCCAGAATTATTACCAGTCAATGAGCTCGAAAAAATATCCATTTTTGTTAAAAGTTCATATGGTACAAAGTAAATATTCTATAAATGAAAGATTAAAATTCTATCAGCAATAGAGATGATAAGTTAATAATAAAATATTAATCGTGTATCTTATAAATATAATATATGCCTCACCTCTAATATTGCATTTCAATAAATAACCTAAAACTATAAATTATTACCAAGTAAATATTCTAAAAATATAATACTAAAATTCAATAAGGAATAATGATGATAAGTTATTAAATAAAATATTGATCGCGTATCTTATATGTATAACTGATATGCCTCACCTCTAATATTGCTTTTCAATAAATAATCTAAAACTATAAATTATTACCAAGTAAATATTCTAAAAATATAATACTAAAATTCAATAAGGGATAATGATGATAAGTTATTAAATAAAATATTGATCGCGTATCTTATACGTATAACTGATATGCTGATATATAAATGATATATAACTGATAATATATAACTTATAAGTGTATAGTTTTATAGGTTCCGTACTTATGTTGACATTCTCAAAAACGGTTAGGATCGATTTTAAAAATTTAAAAGCCTAATATTAATTTAATTTTTTATTATTTACAATGAAAAAACAACCAACTCACCTCACTATATTATTCCAGTCCTAGTGAATTCCTAGTGAACGAACTCTGTCTCAATGCTCCTTCTAATTTTATCTCGATTATATGTTGATTGAACGCACTGAATTTCCAACACACTAATTACCACAAATTTACAATATGATGAATTATGAACTATTATTGGAAAATATCAACGGCGTACCGATTGACACTTATCTACGGCTTTTCAAATTACAACTGAACCACTTTTGCAAAGAGAACGCAAATAAATAACTTACGTGGAATCACGCACACACACGCGCACTTATAGTGAATAATTTCTTATGTTATATACGAACAGGGCCGGATTTAGAAATTTGGCGCCCCGGGGCACTGACAAAAATGCCGCCCCATCCCTGAAATTTTACCGACTTGAAACTGAAATTTTTGGTACGGGAAGTTTCAGCAATTTATCTTAAGGCACGTTACCAAGCACCACTATTTACAATATGTAATGCGTAATAAATTTTCTGCAATCAAATAGTTATTTTAATTTAGATAATGTAATGCGTAATAAATTTTCTGCAATCAAATAGTTATTTTAATTTAGATAATGTAATGCGTAATAAATTTTCTGCAATCAAATAGTTATTTTAATTTTAGAAAAATGATATATATATATATATAAACTATTTTAGGAAAAATTTAATTTTTTTTGTCAGTGCCCCAGGGCGCCAATTTTTCTAAATCCAGCCCTGTTACTGTGATTAACGCAAATCCATGATTTTCTTCGAACGACTTGATTTTTGTTCACGTTTATAATCTTTTAATATGTACCCGAACATCTATCTGCTGTATTAAATTCATAGCCTAACAATAATCGATTATAATTGTATTAATTGATCCTTTTTCAGGCCAAACTTCTGAGATTTTTCCAAGATTATCGGACAATCGCACAGCTTCTTAAACGATATGAAAATTGTCGCGTGAATAATAATATTTTTCGTAGATTGCTGTATTTTTGTTTATAAAGGAACTTAATTGGATTTAATATAATTAGGTGCAGATAGCCACAAATAGTTTTGGTTATAATAAAAATTTTCGTCCACGTTTTATAATATATAATATATTAGATATTTGTTGGAAATGATACTGATTAGTTTTATATCACGGTCTTACAACAAGTAGATTAATTTTAAAAATTCATCAAATTTTGAGAAAATGAGCGGTTTTTTTGACGTTTGTTAAAATTAAAATTAACCGATTGGCTTGGTATAGCGACCTGGTCTTAATGAACATGCTTTACGTTTATAGTACTAAGAAAACTGATGGTTCAATTCACAAACTGTTCGAAAGATATTTGTTGGAAATGATACTGATTGCTTTTAAATTACTGTGATTAATGCAATCAAATGATTTTCTTCAAACGACTTGATTTTTGTTCGCGTTTATAATATTTAATTTAATTATTCTTAGGCATCCATCCAGTAATTAAAAACAGTTTTATTGAAAGAAAATGTTTTTATTAAGAGAACATACGTTTCGGGTTTTGATTTGACCCATCATCTTCAGTGCTACAACTCACCATACAAATAAATTTGAAAATAAAAAAATTAAACAAAAAAAATATGAAACAACGTATGTTCTCTTAATAAAAACATTTTCTTTCAATAAAACTGTTTTTAATTACTGGATGAATGCCCAAGAATAATTTTATCATATACATATATATATATATATATATATATATATATATATATATATATATGATACTGATTAGCTTTATATTACTGTGATTAAGGGGGTTGTTCTTTTTTTATTTTTCTTTGTTTCGGTTTTGAGATTTTTTGATATTATGAAAGATAAAAACCTTAGAATCATTTAAAAAAAAAATCATCTCAATATCTATTTTTTTGACGAAGTTATAGATATATATATCTCAATATGTATGATTCTCTGAAAGCGTTTTTTTATCGCTCCGCGAGCTATTGTATGCCAGATTCCTCTTTTTCATTATAATACCTCATGCACATGACCTTTTTAATGTGTCAGCATCTTTGAACACCATGGTGTATTTCGTACATTAAATTTAATGGTGTATTTAGTACATTATATTCAAAACTTTAAATACGGTTTTCTCAAATTCACTTTTTTCAATGCGGTGCCACAATTTAAACAAAAACTACAAGTCGGATCGACTTGCATTTTTTATTAATTTGTTCACAACTGCAATACCGAGTCCCCCTACCTCAAACAACTTGATAACATTACGCAAAAAAATTTTGCGAAGGTTCTCGCCCCAAAAAAAGGCCTTTTTTGACACTTTTTTTTAAAATAGCTGCCATTTTTTTCCTTCTTGCTTTTTTTCTTTCATTTTGGTAGGGGGACTGGAAACAAACTTCTTCTTCAACGTAATTTATTTTTTTTTTGTTTCGGGCGATGCGCAACGGATTTATCTGTGGCACCGCAAAAGAGATCGATTTTGCAAGACCGACTTTGGCGCCCCCTGGTTAAAAAATGACGGCGCAAAAAAAAAAAGAAGAAAATCACGTAATATTCTATGATTTTGTAATTTTTGTTTAAAAAAAACCGCATGTCTCTATGATAAATACATTTCGAGAAAAAACAAAAACAAATACCTTGCATTTTTTGTAACGAAAAAAGAACAACCCCCTTAACGCAATGATATTTTTCGTAGATTGCTGTATTTTTGTTTATAGAAGAAATTAATTGGATTTAATATAAGTAGGTGCAGATAGCCACAAATAGTTTTGGTTATAATAAAAAAATTCGTCCACGTTTTGGCCCGCTATTCTCAATCGATTTTGAAAATTCACAAACTGTTCGAAAGATATTTGCTGGAAATGATACTGATTAGTTTTAAATTACTGTGATTCATGCAATCAAATGATTTTCTTCAAACGACTTGATGTTTGTGCACGTTTATAATCTCTTAATATGTACCCAAACATCTGCTGTATTAAATTTATAGCCTAACAATTACAATATTTAATGAATTGAAATGAAATGAAATTACAATAATTAATGAATATTTGCACTAAATCAATGGAACATTGAAAAGATAATTGGAAATGATACTGATTAGTTTTATATTATAATTTTAATCTGCGCATATTATTCATCGTATTCGTTCGTGTCCGTTCGTTAGGTGTGGACGCACCACCTTCGCGTATATAAATCGGGTAAACGTCCCTTTGAGTGCATTTGCAATCAAGTTACAAAACGAGTTTCCGAAAGGCAAATTTATTGGTGTTAACAAATTTGAACCCTTAGCTTGTACTAATGTCAGCGAAGAAGTGGCTAAAATACTAAACATTGACAATACAGATAGTGTGTGTGTTGATAATAGTGAAAATGTAAAAAGACGCCGTGTAAATTCTGAAATCAGTGATGAACAAAGTACTAAAAATAGTGAAAAGAAAGTGAGCACATGTGAAAAAGATCGTTTACCTTCAAAAATGCCACCCATTATTATAAATGATGACTTCAGTGATTATAAAACCATATGTGACATAAACAAAGTGACAATTAACAAAATAAGTGTGACATATAAAGGTGAAAATCAATACATAGTGCGTACAAACAACATTCACGATTTTAAAATTGTGTATGACAAATTAAAAACCCTGAAAAAGAAATTTTTTACGTTTCCTCAAAAAGAGCAAACGCTTCAAAAGATTGTAGCCACAGGTGTACCACCAAACACCGATCCCCAAACAATCATGGCCGAACTTTTAAATGAATTCTGTCGAGTAAAACATGTTATTCAAATGACTAAAGTGGATAGTCTTGGCAGAAGACTAAAACTCCCAGTTTATGCCATATTATTCGATCACGAACAGGACATGCAGATAATACGAAACAAAAAACTACTAGCTGGCTTCTCGGTTAAATGGGAGCGCTACAAGTCAAATGGTAACATAATCCAATGTTATAATTGCCAAAATTTCGGACACACGTCAAGTTACTGCAATATGGACTTCAGATGTGTCAAATGTAAAAACGAACATAAGCCGTTTGAATGTACCAAAACAACATAAGAAAAACCAAAATGTGTAAATTGTAACGAGGAACATCCCGCAAACTACAGGCAATGCTCTACGTATTTGAAACTTAAAGAGAAACGACTTGAGCTCCTAGCAAAAGCAAAACAGAAAGTACTTATACCAGCGCCACCTCCACCACCGCTCATCAGAAAATTCAATGCCGTTATTAGCGACCAGAGAGAGTTCCCTAGCTTACCGCAACGCCATACTCCACTAAACAATATAAATACCGAAGATGGACAAGCAGTAAGAGAGACTACACCTCAAATATTAGACGAACAAGGCACCACAGAAACTGAAAACTCAACGTTAAAAGGTATGCTCGCAAACTTTAATTTTATTAAACAGGTCTTTGAAAAACCAGCTATCAAAGCATCTTTCAGTAGATTATTGAATCTTGCAAAAATCCTCAATACAGCTAATGAAAATGATATTGATAACATTTTAATTGAACATTTTACAAATAGCAAATAAATGTCTAATATAGTTAATATTCTTTATTGGAACGCAAGGGGGCTTCTCTCCAATGCGGTTGAATTTATATTACTTTTAAATAAATACAAAATTGATATAGCTCTTGTTTCTGAAACATTACTTAAACCAAAAACAAATTTTTTTATCCCCAATTTTATTGTATACAGAAAAGACATAACGGAAAATGGCGGTCGCGGTACGGCTCTTATCATAAGAACATCAATTAAACATGAATATATAGAAACCAATAATCTCAAACATGCTGAAGCAACAGCGATTACAGTAACCTACGGTAGACAAGAAATCGCGGTTGTTTCAGCATACTTCCCAAACAATAAACTGTGCGAATCTGATTTGGACGCACTGGCTAAAATACGACCGCATACTATAGTGGCGGGCGATTTTAATGCCAGACATCCAACTTGGAGATGCAGCAACAGAAACACAAATGGCATTAAACTAAACAACTATGTTTTTAATAATATAGAAGAATTACAGTTACACTTTCCTCATACACCAACACACTACCCAGATATTCCCCATCATACTCCTAGCATAATAGACTTAGCAATAACACACACTATACAAAACATATCTGCACTTAAGACAATAGATTCCACCAACTCCGACCACAATCCAGTTATACTAAATATAGCAACTGGAAACACTTCAATACATGAGCAAACACACATTAAGTATTTCGACTACAAACAAGCAAATTGGCATAAATTCAGACAAATTCTAAACAAAAATATTTCAATCAAACAATCGCTTGACACTACAACTGACGTAGACACAGCTGTCACAAACCTAACCACAAACATACAAAATGCAATATCCGCATCGATTCCTTTAGTTAAAAATAATTATAAGCAAAATATTCCACCTGAAATCTTACAACTTATCAAACATAAAAATAGAATTAGAAAACAATGGCAACTATCACGAAATCCGCTTCTCAAACCTCTGCTCAACAAACTAACCAAAGAAATATCCGAATCCCTAAAAAATCATTATAACCAAAAATGGGAAATTAAAATGGAACAAACCAACAAAAATCACAATAACATTTGGCGATTAGCCAAACAACTAACCTCACCACCTGAACCCATACCACACTTAAAAACCAAAAATAAGACTATCTACACGGACAAAGACAAAGCAAATTTAATAGCTCATGAATTCAAAAAAGTACATAACCAAAACTCAAAACTAGGACACGATTACACAAACAATCTTGTCAATAGTACTCATGAAATATACTTCTCACATTTTAAACCAACACGTGACATAACAATGTGGACAAAACCTCGTCATATTAAAAATATCATTAAAAAATTTAAGAACAAAAAGGCTCCAGGCAATGACCGGATACAAAACATTATTCTTAAAAATCTTCCCAATAAAACACTAGTAGTTATAACAAAAATAATTAATGCAATGCTAGATTTAGGTTTTTTCCAAATCCATGGAAAACATCCCTGATCCTGCCATTTCCGAAGCCAAAAAAACCACCTGAAAAACCCACTAGTTACAGACCAATTAGTTTACTTTGCACTTTGAGTAAAGTAGCTGAAAAGGTTATTCTAAAACTTTTTAAACGACATACTGAACAAAACAAACTAATTCCAAACACCCAATATGGGTTCAGGAATCACCACTCTACTTTACACCCTCTATCTATACTAAATACCCACATTAAAGAAAAATTCAAAGTAAAACAACATACCGGAATGATATTATTAGACATAGAAAAAGCCTTCGATACAGTTTGGCACGAAGGGTTGCTATTCAAAATGATTAGCCAAAAGTTTCCAGCAAACCTAACACACATAATAAAATCTTATCTCGAAAATAGATATTTTAGAGTCATGATAAATTCCTCACATTCAAAACCCATCCTTATTACCTCCGGACTCCCTCAAGGATCCATCCTTTCACCCGCACTATTTACCTTTTACACACATGATTTCCCACAAAATAACGACACCGAACTATTGATGTTCGCCGACGACACCGCCATTTTCACGTCAAACAAATCTTTCAAAAAAATAGAAAAGAACTTACAACACCACTTACACAATATATCGAATTACTTTGAAAAATGGAAAATTAAGTTAAATGTAAAGAAAACAGAGGCTATTTTATTTACTAGAAAAACAAAAAAATTTATTCCTCAAAGACCAGTTAAAATTAAAAATGCGAGCATCCCATGGAAAACACAAGTTAAATACCTTGGACTGTTGTTAGATAGGAAAATGAACTTTACAGCAATGATTAATAATAAACTAGCTCTCAGTCATTCCATAATGCAAAAAATTCAACCACTTCTACGTAACAAGAAACTGAATTTAAAAAATAAAAGACGGCTTTATCTTGCACTGATAAGACCAATCCTCACATACGGTGCTCCTGTCTGGAGCAAAACTTCAAAATCCAATATTACTTTATTACAAAGAATGCAAAACAAAAATATCAGAATTATTTTAAATAAAGTTTTTAATGAAAGAACAAATAAATATTACTCTAACAAAATATTACATAAAGAAGCCAATGTTCCACTTATATCAGAATTCATAACCATCCTAAATACCAAATTTTTAAACAACTGTGAAATGAGTGAAAATTTAACAATTAAGAATATATCAAATATAGCACTAGCAAGTTAAAATTTTATTCAAAAATTTTAACAAGTATAAGTTTTTATTCGTTACTGTTATTATATTATTCTATTTAGTTTTAAGAGTGTACATAATTTGTTAGCTAGTTTTAAGAGTGTACATAATTTGTTAACTAGTTTTAAGAAATACTAACTCAATGAAGTATGTTTTTTTTAAGCTATTTTCATACTAACCAAAATAAGAGCATCAATTTAAGCAAATAGACCTAAGTATATATATAAAATTCCATAATAAATTGTAATAATGCCGCAAGGCAGGTGTACAATTAAAAATATCACATGTAACATACAACTATTGTAATATGTAAACAATTCTAAGGAAAATAAATAGTTTTGAAATCAATCAGAGCTGTTGTAGCAGAGTGATAAAATGGCATCAGTTATGGAAGATATTGGTAATTTATATTTATTCGATTTCATTATATTATATATATTATATAAGGGTTGAATAATAGTTATATATAGTGTTCAATAATATACATAACATAACAACAAAAAAAACATGAATTTTTTAAAAAGTCTCTTTTTTACACTGGAATAAGAAAATTGTAAGTACGTTTATCTTTTTCTAACTTATGTATTTTTTAATATTTTTTAAGAAATTATAATATTTTTTTACAAAAATTCATGATTTTTATTTATATGTATAGCGTATTATTAAAATTACATATATAATTTTATTTGAAAACTATTTCTTCGTTTCTATTATCATAGTTTTTATTTTTCTAGCATTCTTAAATAAAATGGGGAGAGCTTTGAGGAATTTCGCTCTGGTGAGTGAAATACCCAAAGAAGAGGTGCTGCTAATATTAACAGACTGCCACACAGAATCACATTGGGAGGACAGGCTTGTGTAAGTAAATTAAATCCACTTTTTATTCTTCAGGACATGTGTATAATTAGAACATTTTTATTATTATAGTTCGAGTGCAAAATCAAGACCAATAAAATTAGAAGATGTGACATCGGTGACTTCCTTTCTTGGACACACAGTATTGTTGTGTGGGGTGTCGGAGCATAATCAAGGTGTATATTTCTTTTTATGTATATATATATATATACATAATATAAATATATATATATATATATATATATATATATATACATGTATATATTGGTATAGTTAAGGGATTTTTCATTATAAGTTTTTTTTATATAATGGGTTACAAAATGAAGGCGGTTGGATTATGCTTCGACACAATAAAATTGATGTATCAAAAGGAGGAGCGTGTGTTGTCGCTCCTGCCCGTTATTTATGAAGGCAGGGAAAACATGGAGGAATATTTCCTCCATTTTTTCAAAGATAAAAAAATAAGAATATATAGTTATAAAAAGGTAATGTTAAATTTTTATAATAATACATAAATACATAGCAATCAGCTATTATAATATTATTAATTATTATTTTAGTCCGAAGACGATGCGAGTTGGAGCGGCGGCAGAGGAAACAGCCGCGGCGGTACGGGCAACAACGGCCGCGTAAACAAACGCGGCGGCCGCAGAAATTACCGCAAAAACCACCGCGGCGGCCGCGGAAGCAACCGCGGTTACCAAAAAAAAACCATCGGCGGCGACCAGGGGGCTAAGGATAGGATGGAAACGCAAATACCAATGGTCAATAACATACATGGATGTATAATCTGTTAAAATTATAAATAATATATAATATATAAAAGCGTAAATTATATTTTTGTCTATTTGTATTTTTTTTCAGGGGTTGAATATATATTTTCAAAATGACTTTGTTTAGCATTCTTTCTATCCTTCTATAATAACTAATATATCATGTGTAATTTTAAGCGCATTATAAATAAAAATCTGGGCAAAAGACAAATCAAGTCTTATATCATTTGACACTCTTCAAATTACAATTTTAGAATCGATATTAATTAATATATATGATACATAGCTTGGATGTTTGACTTACAACTAATTGTTTTCATTATTTGCACATTTATTTCGCATTATTACTTTATATTCATAGTTATTTATTAATATTCATCACTAATTCAGTTATTGATAAGATAAATATAAAAAATTCTGGCAAACCCGCCACTAATTTATCAAAAGAAACACAACTTTCACTATGTCGATCGTTTGGGTATTCTTCGAGAGAACCTCTAATCACTTTTTTCAACAGTTCAATACAATAATTAATGAATATTCACTTTTTAATACAATAATTGATAAATATTTGCAATGATTTGCACTATTTCAACATATATTCGAACATATTTTGACACGGCAGATCTTGTCGGTTGGTATCAATGTACTATGACATATGTAAAAATACTTGATTGTAGGTTAAAGATTTTTATGTCAAATAAAGATAATGCAAAATAAATGAAATTTAATTGAATAAATTATTATATTTCAATCATTTTCATTAAAAAAATTAGGTTTTAAATGTTGGTCACGCCTTCGCCGATAGGCCACGCCCGCGAAACTGTCAAATACCTGGGCCTGCCAGGTGTGGGTCTGCCAACTATATACACGTAAAACAATTTACAATTTTAATAAAAGTAATATTAGCATTTGACCCGTAGATTTACAATACAAGCCTCATAATCAGAATAATCTCAATTCGTTCAAATAAAATCATGTATCAAGGAAGATATACAAAAATGAAACTGTAAATTAGAAATGCACATCAATTGGAGAACAATTTATTTTAGAACATGAGGTTCTTACTTAAAATCAGTTGTATTAATATTTATTGGAATTATTTTAATTAAATATAATTTGTTTGTAATAATAATCATTTATCTATCTTGCTTTCCACAGTCATGACAAATTATAAGATAATATATTAATGCTAGCACTTACCGAGACATGAAGATAATTAGAACAGCTGTCATCAGATACCTCACATAAGACACACATTTATTTTAATAACGCGCAATCGTATTTAATAATTGTAAGTAAAAATGTTAACACTAAACTAATAAATTAAATAATTCTTTCACTTATCGTTTAATAAACTTTGTCGGTAAAATGTATAATAACGCGTCGAGTCAACAGCCGAGGCGACGCTGCCGACTGCAGAACCTTAACTGCGTAAACTTTGGGTTCCTTCTTCGACCTAACCTCGAGGTAGAGGAATTTTGGTACCTGCTGACCAATCAGAAGCAAGGACGTTTTTCAATAACAAATCAAAATCTACGGTAACAAGTTATAATGTGAGTCATCATCCAGAGCATGTTTGGACATGCAAAAATATTTAATTGTCATATTATATAAGATGTTTAATATAATGAAATAGAATTTTTGAAATAATTTAAAAAATATGATTATATTAATTAAATAGAATATATTCACACTGATTTTTATAATGTGATTTTAACTCAAATTTAAATAAAAAAATATGTTGAATACTTACTTTATTCTGATTGTTACATACAAATTTAATAAACAAATGTTACATAGAATCACAATAAACAGATATTATATTTGATTCACAAATATTAAATTATTAATACGAATGTCTATTAAGATTTACATTAGTATTCCGTTTATTTTTTGCTTCATGTGAAAAACCATTCTATTACTATTATACTAGGAATTATAAATTGGTATAATTTTATATTATAAATAGTGACTTTATGTAAAAATTATTCATAAATTTGTATCATTTTTTGGAGGTTTTTCAGGGAATTCAGTTATTTCTTTGCTACAAAATACCAAGTTACTTAATACCTTTGCCTAATGAGAAAATGTTGTATTTATAACAAAATGACAATATGGCGTTTCATGACTTTAACTACAAGTTTTCTTTCTAACTTTACTCATACTTCATTTTTTACCAAAATATGGTCAAGATCTTCTAAGAAAAAGTGGGTAAAAAATGGAGTGCATTTTTGCAAATTCAAAAGGCTCGGCCGATCATCTTGCAAAACTAATGCGAGCACTTATCCAGTTTCAGCAAACATTTCCTTTGAAAAGTAAAAACTCAAATAAAAGAAAATTTATTGAGAAATAATAATGTTAGTTTAAAATAAAGTGATTAATGAGAGATATAAATAAAATGAGTTAATGAGAGACATTATTGAGTTTCACCAAATTTCCATTCGAAAAGTCAAAAACTCGAATAAAAATAAATTTTCTGAGAAATATCAAAGTGGTTTTAAAATTAAATGTTTGACTAATAAAAATATTACTCTTCTAAAGAAACGGCGCAACCGATCACCTTTCAAAACTATTTTAAGATATTATAGAGTTTCTGCAAATTTTCCTTCGGACAGTTAATATCAAATAAAATAAAATTTGTTTAAAATAATAAAATTATTTAAAATTAAATCATTGGCTAATAAAAATAATACAACATAACAGTTTACAGTCCACGATTCTTACCTCAAGTTTTCTTTCTAATTTTACTTATACCTCACTTTTAAAGAAATATTTTGAAGGTGTTTCATCAAAACGTTGCAAGAAATTGCACTTTTTTGCTAATAGCTGATAATAACAAAAAAAATATGGTTCGGCCAATTATCTTCGAAAAATAATGCGAGATCTTATCAATTTTCACCAATTTCTTTATTGGGATGTTAAAAGCAAATTGTTGTTATTAGTATTATTTTATTTACATATAAATTATAATTTGTCTATAGATAGTCATTGAGTAATTTGATTTATATTTAACAGTGTTTTTTACCTTAGTTTACATTTTATTTGTTATCTACACATCTAATTTTTGTTTTGCTATTATGGTTTTGCTATAAAAAAAGTACTGAGAAATATTAAAAATAATGTTAAATGAAAAGATTGACTTATAAAAAGTTAAATAATATTTAAAAAAATGTATTTAAAAAATGCTAAGGGTATACTTTATTTTTAGTTTTAATTTGTAGTTCAATTAGAAATATTTTCCCAAAAATCATCAAATCATATCAAATTTATTAAAATATATAATATCTTTATTATTTTAATATTGTTTGATATCAACTGCACGAGATCTTACAGTCCATATCAGAACTATTTTTTTTATATACATTACAATTTATTTTTGGGAAGACATTGAGTTTATATTTTGTTAAATTAACAAAATATAAACTCAATGTTCAACTAATTCTCAATCTTTCAACTAATTTTAGAAGAAAACCCAACTTTTTGTCTTGCAGTTGTGTTAAAATTATCATTTTTTTTTAACTAATCCAGACTAATTTATTCAAAGCTTTGACAGAGTGAGTATATAATTATTAAAATAATAGTCATAAGGGTTCTTAATTTATTAAAAATGTTGAAAGTATGAATATATATATATATATATATATATATATATTCATACTTTATATATATATATATATTATATATATTGAATGGTAGAGTCTTGGATTTGTGTATATTTTGTAGAGTTTCGAACAAGAATCCAAAAATAATACAAAATAAAAAACAAGAAAAGTTTTAAAAAAACAATTTCTTTATTTAATTATTTGTTTATTGTCGACGTTTCGGAACTAGGTACGTTCCATCTTCAGGACATCTGTCAAGAAACATGATCTTGATGAGATTTTTGCAAACAATATGTTTAGGAAAAGAAAATAGATTTTTCTTAAATAATGAATTAAATTGTAAAAAATATAATAATGTACAGAAATATGATAATATGTTCAAAATAAAAATGATAAAAATAAATGAGTGGATTATCAAAACAGGATATTAACATAATAGAAAATTTTTTTGAAAGTTATGGAAATTTTTTAAGAAAAGGTTAATGACAAAGTTGAATTAATTACCTGTATGTTTGAATATTTGTTAGCACTTTTTTCACTAAACAAGCTTTTTTAACAAAAATGATTTTGTGAGTTAATTTTCGCCGAATAATTAGATTTTGTAAATCAAAATTACTAAAAAACTTTGTCTTTTTTAAAATTATTATTTGAAAACACAAATAATATTGTTCTCTGGATGTTGTTCGATTGGTTTACGAAAATTAACTAAATGAAACTGGTGTGCCCTTTGTAACACGTGTAAACACTTGAACGAGAGATGTGAGATTGTATGTGTGTGTTTTTATATGTCAGGGTGTGAATACTTAAATTGTTGATCTTAAAAGGAAGTCGATATTAATTGTTTGTCAAAAAGTGTAAAAAATTTAAATATGAATCATGTAATAGGTTGTGATCTGATCTAATGTTGACACTGTTAGAAACGTTTATGAGGATGAGACAACTCTCCGCGAATAACCTTCTAAAGATGCAACTTTCGTGATATAAAATCTTTGGAGTGAAATTAAATGAATGGGCGTTTTCTATAGAGTGTTGTACTAGGGTACTTTTGAAATTTTTTTGTTTATGGTGGACCACACTTAGTTCATGTTGTCTCATTCTCTTGTGTACATATTGGGAGGTTTGTCCAATATATTGAAAAGCACAGTCATTAGTGTGGTCCACCATAAACAAAAAAATTTCAAAAGTACCCTAGTACAACACTCTATAGAAAACGCCCATTCATTTAATTTCACTCCAAAGATTTTATATCACGAAAGTTGCATCTTTAGAAGGTTATTCGCGGAGAGTTGTCTCATCCTCATAAACGTTTCTAACAGTGTCAACATTAGATCAGATCACAACCTATTACATGATTCATATTTAAATTTTTTACACTTTTTGACAAACAATTAATATCGACTTCCTTTTAAGATCAACAATTTAAGTATTCACACCCTGACATATAAAAACACACACATACAATCTCACATCTCTCGTTCAAGTGTTTACACGTGTTACAAAGGGCACACCAGTTTCATTTAGTTAATTTTCGTAAACCAATCGAACAACATCCAGAGAACAATATTATTTGTGTTTTCAAATAATAATTTAAAAAAGACAAAGTTTTTTAGTAATTTTGATTTACAAAATCTAATTATTCGGCGAAAATTAACTCACAAATCATTTTTGTTAAAAAAGCTTGTTTAGTGAAAAAGTGCTAACAAATATTCAAACATACAGGTAATTAATTCAACTTTGTCATTAACCTTTTCTTAAAAAATTTCCATAACTTTCAAAAAAATTTCTATTATGTTTAATATCCTGTTTTGATAATCCACTCATTTATTTTTATCATTTTTATTTTGAACATATTATCATATTTCTGTACATTATTATATTTTTTACAATTTAATTCATTATTTAAGAAAAATCTATTTTCTTTTCCTAAACATATTGTTTGCAAAAATCTCATCAAGATCATGTTTCTTGACAGATGTCCTGAAGATGGAACGTACCTAGTTCCGAAACGTCGACAATAAACAAATAATTAAATAAAGAAATTGTTTTTTTAAAAACTTTTCTTGTTTTTTATTTTGTATTATTTTTGGATTCTTGTTCGAAACTCTACAAAATATTATATATATATATATATATTAGGGTGGTCCTTAAAATGGTCATTTTCGAACTTCCTTGCTCCCAGGGGCTCAAATGGTTCCAAATAGATAAAAACAATTCTCTGAAAATTTTAGCTCTTAATATTAACGTTTAGATAGAGCGCAATTCAATCAAAGTTTTGTATGGAAATAGCATAAATTTTTTTTCAAAAAATTTTAAAAGTGTTTTTTAATGTAATTTAGCGAACAAATAAATGAATAAAACTCATTCATTTGTCGCTAAGTTATACTTAAAACATTTTTTTTTAATTTTCAAAAATTTTTCCAATACAAACTTTGATTGAATTGCGCTCTATCTGAACGTTAATATTAAGAGCTAAAACTTTCAGAGAATTGTTTTTTATCAATTTGGAACCATTTGAGCCCCTGGGAGCAAAGAAATTCGAAAATGACTATTTTAAGGACCACCCTAATATATATATATATTTATTCATTATTGACTTTTTGAATCTAATAGGTATGTCCATCTTCAGGACATCTGTCAAGAAACAAGATATTGATTAGATGTAAACAAACCAATGGATTGTTTGATTAATCCTTAATGAAATATTCTTAAGAAAAAAGAGCAATTTGTGGATTTTTATAATTATTATGAAAGAGATGGAATTATATCTATTATATATAAATAAGTCGGGTTATCCTGACGATATAACTTCAGAACGCACGAACCGATTTCGACGATTAAGCATTCGTTGGAAAGGTCTCGGACTCCGTAGGTTTGTGGTGAAGAAAATTGAAGTAAGATTTCAACATAAAAGCGAAAAACACTTTTTCTTTTTTCACATACAGTATCTCTCATACTTAGCATGCACTACAAACTAATATTTTTTGTTTGACTGCTACTCATTGTTCTCTGCTCAGTTAATTTCATTCGACACAACCGGCACATATTTTTTGGAAAGTACAAATTACAAATATTTTATGATTTTATCATATCCTATTTGAATTATATATATTTTGAAAAAAAAAAATTCTAAAAATTGGTATATAGTACACAATATAATCACTACGGACAATAATTCTTCGAAAATATGGATTAGATCAAAATGAAATCTTAAATATTTTATGATTTTGTTCTTTAGGGAATAGAATTTTTATTGAAAAGTGCCGTTTAAAATCAGGCATATATAATTTAGTACGCAAAATCCTTATGTCTGCAAAGTAATAAATATTGAAGTGCAAATAGTGAAGGAGTAAATGTATATTTTTAGAATTCTATATTTATATTATAAGATATTATAGAATTTTCAATGTTATATATTAAGTTTACTTGAGTGATATAAATAGAATATAATTGAATGATGAATATGAATGTATTATATCACAAACTTTTACTATTTAAAAATATTTGACAAAGATATTTTTTATTATTTAGTATATTATAAAACCCAAAATTGCGAATTAATTATAAAATCACCTATATTGTTCAGTTGCACCTATGTTAAATGTTTTGAATTAATCGACATGATATAATTTTTAAAATAAATCAGTATTTATTGAAATTAATTCTGAGTACAATTTGGTGTTTTTTATTTACGAAATACATACATTATTATTGTTATATAAATATACAAACTTATTAATTATATGATATAATTGGATTCAGGGCTGGTGATTTGTTTCTTGCTATCTATCTTATGTATATTGATATTACATTTTTATATTGATATTTGATTAGTTAAAAAACATTAAGTATTCTGAATTTTGAAAATATTGTAATACTAAAAGAATTTTTATAAAACTTTCGAAAAATGCAGTAAAGGATGTTACATATCGGTTTACTGTACTGTTATTAAAATTTGTTTGTAATTATATTATAAATACAAATATCAGTGGAAATATTTTTTTTTGTAATACCTGCGTTTTTATCTATCCAAAGGCTTATTCTCAGGGTTTAACGATTACCAAGTTGAAATTTGGTCACAAAAGATCTGAACGCACGTTATTAACAGTTAATATTAAATCGTACGAAACTTTATACCTAATGTTGTAGTTTCCATAGAAATAATGCCATATGTTTTATAATTATATATTTAAAACTATAAATTTTTGCACATATAGTAAATTTTATAATTCATTCGATAGATAAGATATAACAATATTACAATGGTTGTAATATATATTTATTTTGAACTCTGTTTTAGTTACCAATCAAAATACATAAAGATTCCTATGAGCTAAACAGTCCATAATAATGATTGTAATATAAAACTAAAATGTTTTCTCAAAATCAAATTAAGGCGTAAATTTAGTACTCAACAAGAATAAATGTTGACCTACCAAAAAGTGCCGATTTTCTTACCAAAAAAGCTAATATTGTTTCATTAATAAATAATAAAAATGACTTGGAAACTTAACTTTGCCAAAATTTGATTTAACATTCGAACAAGAACTAAAAGATTATAAACTAAATTTAATTTCCACTTTTTTGCGATTTATTAAAAAAGTCTTCAAAATTTTAAAAGATTTACACATATGTTCTATAATTTTTATATATTCAAAAATTATTTTAGGTCAAAGATCGAAAACTATTACCTACCTATAACAAAATATACTTAATTAAAACATAAGTTAGGTAGTGTATAATTTAATATTGTATTATTAATTTTTGAAATCATAAAAAAGATCAATTAGTTGGGTGTGATTTTCCTCATAATTTTTCAGGATCTTTTTTTGTTTTGAAGGTTTCTGAACATTTTGGCATACATCAGAAAAATGGATGTCTGTGTATGTGTATGTAGGTACAGATACAATTTTTCGTTCACGTTTTTTTCGGATCAACCGATTTGAATGGTCCAAAAAATATTCGATTCCTATTCATAGGGAGATATGCTGATTAGTTTTTGGCAAAGGCAGGTCCGGTCATTTCAGAGATACGAAGCAAAGAGTGCAAAAAATAAAAATCGCGTTTTTGAGAGAACGTAACATCCGCTTTGAATGATCCAAAAAACATTTAATTTGTAATGATAAAGAAAAGTGGTCATTAGTTTTTGGCAAAGGCAGGTCCTGCCGTTTTGAAGATGCCGAGCTAAATGTGCAAAAATTGGCAGGTTTTGAAGAAACTAAGCATCCGATTTGAATGATTCAAAAAACTTTCTGCTTGTGTTAACGAAATGGTTGCTTTTGGAAAAAAAATCTTTTTAATATCGAAAATAATTCAAATTTAATTTTTTTCTAGCTAAAGTTCTAAAGCTCACTTATATCCTTTACATAAATAATTTTAATTTTGCAATTCAGTTTATATAATTCTTATGAATATTAGACAAGATTCTTCATTTCAAATTTGATTGATTAAGTTTTGTTTATTTACTTTTCCGTAAACATATATAAGTTACAGTATTTTTGATAATCCAATTTAAAACTCTCGAGTATTTCAATACGGTACGAGTAGTTCCAGCAATTTGCCTTAAGACACGATGCCATTCACCACTAGTTTTATTTTTATTAATGTAATACTTATAAAAATGGGACATTTCTTCAAAAATGATTCTAAAATCTCTACTATATTACCAATTTGCTGATTAGCTTTTGTTTCAACCTGAATTATTGTTCACTTTACTTAATTAAATTTGATTGCAAATCATAAACTCAATTAATTCCACTTGTAAAAACTAATGAGAAAAATGTAGGTAACAATATATATTCATAAATAAAAAGAAAATGAGTAATGGTTAATACGAACAATGTTAACAAATTGTTTATAAAATTGTTGTTAATAAAAATTATTAAATTTATTAATTCCACATCCTGTTGAGTAATAATAGGAGTATATAAGAAGAAACTAATTGTAGAAATTTTAAAGGCAACTAATTAGTCTGTTTTATTATTGAATTTTTTTAAGCGATTTAGATAGAAACTATACTGGTTTGACCTACTATACCGAGATGCGTTGGTCATCTTGCTCCAAAGTTCTAAAACAATTCTAGGATTTGAAAGGAGAAATATGCACTTATTAGAAATAAAAAATCAAGACACAAGTTTGTTTTTTGATTCAGTATGAATCCGAGATTTATCTTTCTTGGTTGATATAACCAAACACCTATCTGACCTAAATTTATCATTGCAGGGAAAAGACAATCTTATAACAAACATGGTCGAAATAATTCAAGCTTTTAAATGCAAACTTGCCCTTTGGGAAAAACAGTTCAAGAGTGAAAATTTGACACACTTTTTGACGTGCAGCATAAATAAATCAAGCTTGGTTGTTACTTCTTCATATAAAAAATATGCAGAAAATATTGTTAATTTAAAAACGGAATTTCAAATGAGGTTTCAAAATTTTAGTTCATTCAAAGGCATTTTTTTTTGTTCTTCGATCTTTTCTGTAGATATAGTTTCAGTATCCAGCAACGTGCAAATGGAGGTAATCGAAATTCAGTGTGACTCAAATTTGAAAGCCAAATTTATTGAAGTGGGTACCTGAATTTTATAAATATTTACCAGTCATATTTGAAAATACTAGGAAATTTGCTCTATGTTTGGCAATACATATCGATGCGAGCAATTATTTACAATTATGAATAGTAATAAGTGTACTACACAAAATCGAATTAATGATGAACACCTTGGGGAACATTTTTGAGTCTGCGTTTTTAATGTTATAAAGGCCTTATTCTAAACGACTGAGAATTTTGATGAAGTTAATGTTGTAGCAAGTATTGGGAAAAGTAAAATTTGGTCCCAAGGCAATGATATATAAAAACCTGTCTAAGATAGTTACATTAGAGAGATTTTTCAACCATTTGTTAATAATTGAATCCCTTGTCTTTATAAGACAATTTTTGGCTGACGCAAAAGCTCTTATAGCTAATCGATTCAAACTCGAGGAAACTTTCCAGGATTTCAGCTTCTACTAATTTTATTAATAGAAAGTTTTAAATTTTGTATGTTGCAAATACAATTTTTGATTTCTAGGTGAATTTATTATTGAGATTTTCTAACTGAATTTATTATTGAGACTCATGGTAGGATGAAAGAATTTTTCTAATTTAAGGCGATAGAAATTTGGAATGATACTTTCTTTCCTACAGCGTAATAAAAAGATATGTTTGTTGGTATTTGTTGTTAATTTTTTATTCGATTTAGAGAGTAATTTGGGCTGAGATAAAATGTAAGAGCCGTAGAGTTTTTTTATACTGATACTGATTTCATCTGTGTTATCGGGGCGGCCTACTTCGTAGCTGGTCGGGCCTCTCTGCTGTAGTATGTAGTAAAATTTAACATATATATACATAAATATATATATATATATATATATATCTATATATATATACATACATACAGAATACTATAGGATATAATAACATGTAACTTAATTACGGTACATGCTTTTTTTAATTTTTAACTTTTATAATTGAGTTTGAAATGACTACTCATTCGTTTTACACTTAAAAACTTCGTTTTCGCGAGAAAATCCGAGTTGATGGTATTATATTTTCTCTAGTCTCAACTAAAGATGCTGCAGAATAGTTGACATTCTCAACGTTACAAAAGATACCTGTGGAGGAGGTACTCATTTTGTTCACGGGCACTCACACCAAGTCAAGAATGGAAAAAATGACAATGTAAGTAATTTAAATCCAATTCTTTATTGTTCAGGATGTGTACAAATTTCTATTTTTTACTATGATAGATTTAATACTGAAAATCCGAGGCCAGAGAGTCTCGGGGACATCGCCTTGACCACTACATATTTGGGGCATGTAGTGGCATTATGTGCCATTGTAAATGACGAAGGTATAAATATAAATATAATTGTCTCAACATCGAACAAAAAAATCTAAATCTTATATATAAGTATATATAAGGAACTTATATACAAATTTAAGCAATTTTTCATTATGATTTTTCTTATGGCAGATTGCGAGCTCCAGGTAGTTGGAGAAGTTTTAAATAAAATTCAAGTAGATATTAAAGCAGAGTGGAAGACGGTGGCTTTGCTGCCGTTTGATATGCCGTATGATAGTAATATATTTATTGAGTTATTTAACAATTTACTCAAAAATACTGAGGGCGTTAGCCTTAAAATTTATCTTGATATTGTAATGTAGCATTTATATAATATTATATAAATACATTCGTAAATATACTTAGCTATAAGTTGTTATAATATTATCACTTTAGTCCCAGGACGATGCCGCAAGTTGGAGCGGCTCAGTCCGCGGAAAACGGAGCGGTAAAACACAGCGCGGCAGGAAGCCACCGCCAAGTAATTTCCTCCCTTCTGCAGGCAGCAGCAGCTTCCATGGAAACAGAGGCCGCCGCGGTGGTCGTGCTCGAAAAGTAAGCCAATCTCAACAGAATCAGAATGCCACAGCTATGCAAGCATTCGTGCGATAATTCAAGGTTGCAATAATACAAATTTGATTGATTTTATTAATAAGTGCTATATGTTTTTAAATGATAATAGTTCTAAACTTTTTACAGAAAACATAACATTACATTTATGTTGCAGTCACTTCACAAAGAGACTGTCATATCATGCAAAAAAATTTGCAAATGGTAATAAGGAAATAATATCTGTAGCTGTAAGCTCAATTATTTTTCTTTTAGGTGAAAGATGTAGAGATTTAAACCATGCTCGAAAAATGTTCACTCATTTTATGTGGATTTTGGGTAGCAAGTATTATAATGTACAAATAGATTTAGCGATCAAGGAAATAAATCTATTTGAAAATAATGACTCAGAATCAAATAAGACAATCTTGACTGATACTGATGTTTCAGAAATAAATGATCTTTACGAAATAGTCTATTTTATAAAGATTTCCTTCATATTAAATGCGAAGCCGAAAAGATTATGCCGAAAGAAGGATTTACTAATCGTTTTTGCTTTAAATTATGTAATGGACAAGTATATTCCAATTATACCTTTGTGGTCAGTTCTAATGCTAGATAATGACAGAAAACATTTGTATTCAAATGCTGCCGTCGAATTATTTTTCAATATATTAAAGAATAATATCTGGCATGGTAATAAATATATGAAACCGTCACATTTC
The DNA here is from genome assembly GCF_003426905.1 of Ctenocephalides felis. NCBI lineage: Eukaryota > Metazoa > Arthropoda > Insecta > Siphonaptera > Pulicidae > Ctenocephalides > Ctenocephalides felis. Next base: position 39,317 of record NW_020539120.1, read on the forward strand.
ATAGATACAATTAAACATTTATTGACGCTTTACAATAATAATTTAATAAATAAATGCCCTGTAATACAAAAAATTAATCCTGAGAAAAGCAACAAAAGTTATATTAGAAAAAGAAGAAGAAATGCAAGTGAGGAGAAGTTAAGCATGGAAAACAATATTAAAAAAATGAAAAAGCAACACAGTAGATAAAGTAACTTGTAACATTACCAATTATCGATAGTAGTATTAATCATCTAATAATATCTGATAAACTTGTAAATAACCTCATGAATCCATAATCATAGAAATTACAATTTTCGCATACTACGATTGCAATATAGTTTCGAGTAATGCTTACGTACATACAAACATACAAAATACACCTAGATGAAGACGTGACGTGTCCAGATAGAGATAGAACCAGTACGCAGAGAAGGACGCGTCATGCGAGAAAAGGTACGCAACACAGGCTTCAAGACAAACTTCTTTTACCCTACGCGCTAGAATCAAAGATGCAAGAGAACACAAGATTTAGTTCCGTGGGAGTGAGCGAGATAAAATGACTGCCGCCCTGGAGAAGAGGGACGAAGTTAGAACAAGACGGCACTACGGTGTGAGATGATACACCGACTTTCGGAGACAGGTTTGGCCCGTTTACACTCCCGTAAGAATTTTGCAAAAGTATACGGGATATACGGGCTGCTGCGATTAAATATTCGTGAGCGTATTCCGCGAACAACGGTTTCATCGTTTGAAGAACTTCTAGCGAGAGCACGAGAGATCGAAGCCAACTTCAACGAGAACAAGAAATGTGTCCCCGAAGAGGAAACGCAGAAAGTTTGCACGTTCTGCAAACGAACCGGACACATTGAAGAAGAGTCCGGACCGGACTAAAACCAGGACACAGGCTGCTTCTATACAAGAAGAAAAAGCAAAATACTCATGCTATGGTTGCGGTAAGCCAGGCGTGATCCGCTGTAAATGCCCAAATTGCACAACGAGCCCTTGCAAGAAAGCGGAGATACAAGCGGCAAGTTTCTTCTTTGTGACTTTAGAAGATGGGGGCAAGAAACAAAACAGAGTGGGCTGTACATTCTGCAAACAAAGGAGCCATACGACAGAGGAATGTCGACATCTCAAAGCCCGACAAAACAGAAGAAACGCAAACCCTCCAGTAAATTTACAAGCTCCGGTAAATATTCCGAGAACACATGCTAGACCCGCTGTACCCATCACGGTGCAAGGCGAAAAGGGATACGGTTTCGTGGACACTAGCGCCGACCATAGCCTCGCAGGTTATTATTTATATGAGGTTTTAAGGAAAACTGGATATGAGTTTCAACCATAGACCTTATACAATACATGGACTGCTAGTTGAGCGCATAAAAAGTGTCAAAAGATGTTCTATGGTATGAGGGCATATGAGGGTAATTTCGCGGCCGAGATATGTCAAATACGAACACGAGCTTTACCGAGATAAGTCGAATGCTCTCGATCGCTTAAATTTTACAGTTACTTGGGTTCACGTGATGTTTGATCGCTCGGATGTTTAAACTAAAAGATAAAAATATACCAGTTTTAAAATTGTTAAAAGTAAAATGTCTTTTAAAATGTGTTTGGTCTGTGGTAAAGTGCCTGATTGCAGTAAAACTTGTTCTGAATGCTTCGCAAGTATTGTAGGAGAACCGGGAAATTCGACATTGATTGAGCCGATGAAATGTTTAATTTATGTTTATATATAGAAAGCCTAATTCGAAATTCTTTAAATTTAATGTACAAAATTTCATATGAAAGCATGATTCTCCGTAAGTTGAATGACTTGGGACTTGCACATTTTTTTAGATCAAGTTATTTCCAGCAATTTCATGACCTTATCAACTTTGTCGCAAAAATTTACTTAACAATTAGAATGCACCATGAAGAACATAAAAAAGCAAAGTTGATAAATATGTACTCCGCTTTCACGCGAAAATTGTGCTTTTTAAACACCAATAATAAATATATTACATTTAAACAAATATTTCATTATTGCTTTCTAATTTCCCATAAGAGCTCTAGCCAACTGTTCTTATTTTCAGTGAATTTTATAATATATAAAATATTTTTTTAATTTTTTTTTCTAATTTCCCTTGAACACTTTGTATACCTAAAATAAAAAAAATAAATTGTTCATTACATTCATTAGTTCATCATAAAATGTATATTATATAATATTTTCCCAACAATTTCGAACACACGGACTTTCATTTGACGTTTAAGCGATCGAGTTTGACATATCTCGGCCGCGAAATTACCCTCATATGCCATCATACCATAGAACATCTTTTGACACTTTTTTACTTGAGAAATGTATAGGGACTAGCAGTCCATGAATTGTATAAGGTCTATGGTTTCAACCGCGAAACATAAAGATGACCAAAGACGGAGAAGCAAGACCAAGGGATGTGGTAGTAACGACCACCATAGTGCACATAATGAGAAGATCGATAGCCACGGAGTTTGTTGCAATACCGACAGCAAGATCAAATTGCACGTTACTAGGCATGTATTTTCTTAGAAAAGCAGGTTTAGTGCTCAATCTAAATGACGTGGCAATTCAATGACAACACAACGTACGAATTTGTGAGTGACCAAAAAATAAAGGAAGCCATAGAGAGAATTTTTAGCGGCATTTTGAATGTTCGCGCGTTACGTTTGCGTAACAAAGAATAACTCTATGGTCGTCTAGTTCTCGCAGTTAGCTTGTAAATGCTTAGGATTAATTCCTTTTTAAAGCTGCCGTCGAAGGATAAACATCTCTTTGTAAATATAATTATAATATCCTGACGAGTAAATAGATTATTGATAAGTATACGTGCATTATTATTATATGTAATAATTATATATGTGTATTACTTTCAGTTGGAAACATTAAGGTAAATAATCGCATAATTAATGTTTCTAACATTTCAGAAGTGTGAATGAGCTACCCCACATGGTGATAAGTTTCGTCTTGTGTTAATATTATTTTGTTTCAATATATTAACGAGATTCGGTTTTAGAAAAGTAACGCGGATTCGAATAACGTGTGTTACCAGGTTAGGTTAAGGGGGCTGTTTTAAATCGTATGTCGATTTAGTAACAGTACGTACACCTTGTTCGTGAGAAGCGATTGCTGGAACTTTTTGTAGTTTTGTTTTATCGTAGACTCCTAGTAGGAAAAATGGAGGGAAACGCAGACGCATTTGGAAAGTTCCAAAGCAAGTTGAACGCGGACAATACGAGCATAATGGGGACACGCGACGTGTTGTTGTATGACATGATGAGGGCGTTACTAAGACAGAAGGATAAGCAAACGAGACCGGTATATCACTTGATGACGGATTTGTCGAAATCTTTGGGGCATTTCGACGGCAGAACAGAAAAGGCAGATGAAGGCAAAGGCTGCGAAAGATTGATAGTTTAAAGGCACGGCATTAATGGTCGGATAATATTGCGTTGGACAATGCAATATGCCATTTGGTAGGTGCCGGACGTGATTGGTACGACACGGAGAGGGATGAAATAAAGTCGTGGGACAACTTTAAAGAAGGTTTCAAGTATGCTTTCACACATGTAGAGGATGGAGATACATCAAAGTGGGAACGCATGAAGAAACGAGTCCAACTAAAGTCGGAAGAGGCCACTGTATACTATCATTCTAAAAGAAAACTGTGCCAGGATTTAAACCTTAGTTTCCGGGAGACTAAACATGAAATAGTTCTCGGACTACGGAATAAGCATTAGTGTTACTTAGAGGCTGGTGAAAGTCACAGCTATGCCAGATAACTAAGTGCAAGCATACTAAAGTATGAGAAGTTAGTAGCAGACAGTAAAGCAAGTGAAAGTAATGGGACGCAAACCAGAGAAGTGCCCAGAGCCACTACGAAAACCAACCACGGTAGGAGAATAGAACAGTTTTAAGAAAGAAGAAGTACTCTGGGGAGAAGGAATTGAGTGTTACAGATGTTAAGAGAAAGGACATCGTGCTCGTGCCTATTTGTCCGCTAGCCAATGGCCGCTGACGTAGTACTACGTCATTGTTTGTCCGCTATCCAATAGCCGCCGACGTAGTAATACGTCACTCGTATTCCAATTGCTGTAGCCGGTGACGTAGTAGTACGTTCTTTTACTGAGTAACAGTGCTTGTGCGGTCATCAAAGAGTCAATTTTGAAGTTTTTAATTAATTATATATTGAAATATTGACCATTGAACGTGATTTATAATGGAACAACAGGGCGTTGAGTATTGTCGACCTTTTTTCCATGAGCACAAGATTCTACCCGTTCCATGCCTTTTTCTCCTAATCACCCTTTGTTTTATAAAAAATAATGGTAACCTGTTTAAGGGGAGCGATACATGTAACAAGAAAAAAAAAATCGATTTTTTTTTTTATAAATCGTTACAATAACATCTCAAAAATATCCCTGTAAATATTCAAAACAAAATTATCATTATTTATACAATAAAAACTTATTTAAGTGCCACGCCTCAACTCGACGCTTGAGTGCTATTGTACTCTTATCTGTTTCTGTGTCAAAACTTTAAACGCGTTTTTCTCAAAACGACATTTTTGAAATTTGCGGGCGGGATAACTCAAAAAGTTCTCAACCGATTCCAATGAAATTTTGCACACATCTACTTTACAGTAATAGCTTCTAGTTAAACCTCAAACATTCCAAAAAAAATTTCAAAAATTAACCCTTTTACCAAAAAAAACCATTGAAAAAAAGGTGAAAATCGAACTTTTTTTTCTAAGGTGTGCCAATTTACGATTTTGTGACTTTTTTAATTTTTTTTGCTTTAACTAGAAGATATATGTTTTATGAACACGTACAAACTAATTTTTTTAAATTCAGATCACCGTACGAAAAGTGAAAACGCCCGCAAATTGATGGCGTTTTCCGAGAGGGTCTTGGCAGATTTATTTTTACGGCAGCCATTTTAAAAAAAAAAATTAAAAAAAAATTTTTTTTGTGTATTCTAATATATAATAAATAACCCTAAAAAAGTTCAAAAAGATTCAATCATTCCTTCCCAGTTTAAAAAGTCCTCAAAAAATGGTAAAAATTAAGGCGATTACATGTATCGCCCCCCTTAATTTAAGCCCAAATCCCGAATGTATTTATTATGACACAAGACATAAACTTGTAAAAGGTCTCACATTGAAACTGGCCTCCTCATTTAGATACAGTAGATTTGTTTATTGGCAATGATTTTTTTAAATTACTTGTAAAGGAAACAAACAAGTACCACTTGCAAAATTTGAATAAATATAAATCTACAAAGAAGATAAAACAATGGGAAGATACCACAATAGACGAAATGAAGAAATTTCTTGCTTTAAATATTTTAATGGAACAGGTGAATAAGAGCAACTTGAACGATTATTGGTCTACGGGTTCACTTATAGAGACACCAGTTTTCGGGAAAGTTATGCCTCGAAATAGATTTAGGCAAATTTTACAATCATTACATTTTTGTAATAATGATTTAATATTAGAAATTACAGATAGACAAATCAAAATCAAATCTATAATAAAATATTAATAATTTAATAAATTTAATACAATTTATAAACCAAAGCAAAATATTTCATTGGATGAGGCAAGGATACCCCATAGAGGTCGTTTGAGTTTCCGGGTGTACAACCCCGGCAAAAAATCGAAGTACGGGATGCTTGTCAGGTTGTTGTGTGAATCTGAAAGTGCTTATATCACAAATTTTAAATTGTATAACGGAAATGAGCAGAAATTACAAAACCTTGTAGAAGATGTTTTAGAGAACTATGCGAATATTTGGCATCACGTTTATATGAACAATTATTATAGCAGTGTGGAACTGGCGGCAAATTTACTAGAGAAAAAAATTAGGGTATGTGGTACTATAAGAGAGAATCGTGGGTTGCCACGATTTGTAATATACTTTTAATACTCAATACATTTTAATACTTATATACTTGCTATGAAATGTTTCTGACATATATCTTTATCGATTTTTTATTTACTCGATAACTATATACAATATAATAACAGTGCAAAAAATCAAAAAAGGTAATAAATTAAAATTAAAACACTTTTATTGCCTACGTAAATATATGAAAATTATTGAAACCTTAAGTATTTCATTCATTGAAATATATTAGTCAGAAGCTATACACCGAATGAAAATAATCAATAATAATAATTATTGTTTTATTCGGCGCGTTGGATTTTTAATTATGACTAATGAATATACTTATATACAAAATATAAATAAATTTTGGATTTAATAAATATTTCCATATTTATATACCAGAATTTGTCGAGATGCGCGTAACGACGAGCTTTATGCTTGCTCGTCGCTCCTTTATATGGGTGTTCTTGTACCGGCAGCGCGTATTAGCTTAAGTTTTTTCAAATTTTCACCCAAAGTTCCGCTTAAATTTAAATGAATTTTTGAATAACAGAAGATAAATGTACAGGCTTTCGAATGATGCTAATATAAAAGTAGTCCAAAGAGCCGCACTGGTAGAAAATGGAAAATGATAATTTTTTCACATTATTTGTTATGAACAACATAGACAAGATCAGTATAAATGAAATGACGTTAACAGTTTTTCGATATCACTCATATTTCCGACAAAAAGTGAGTTTGATAAAAGGGCCACTTTAACATGTTTTCACTGATATCTCGGCCAAATGATGAGCTACGGATTTGAAATTTGGTATTTCGAATTTTCTGGAAAATACCTATAAAATGGCATCAAAATAATTTAAACACCAGGGTGGGGCCAATTCTGTATGGAAACACGCCTTTTAGGCAATAAGTCGCGCAATGCTTCAAGTAAGTGTATTCTTGTTAGCAATTTATCGTGTATTTTTCTTTTTATTATTATCGAATAATTTAATTTTAATTTTTAATTTTTATTTTTTTAGTGTTTTATTTTTAATTAAAATTAAACTATTTTAGAATAGTTTATTTATGTAAATTGCGAAAACTTTTGTGTTATTGTTATTGCTCTTTTTAAAGTAATTTTATTCCGTGTGAATTTCTTTCATTTTTATTGATACAATTTTCTTATAATAAAGTAATTATTAAAATATTCTTTATAATTATAAAAGTTTTTCGGCATTTTTTTGTTACAAAACATGCAAGGTATTTTTGCGAAATGTATTCATCATAAAGACATGCGTTTTTTTTAAACAAAAATATTTATATACCCTTACACAAAATTCCTATCCCCCACATCTTATAAAATCCGTCACAAACAATAGACTCACTTTTTAAAAAACAAAATAACTAACCCCAACCTGAGTTTAATTTCCACTAAAGACAATAATTTTGAAGGTACCATTTGCCTTCCTTACATCAAGGAACTTTATCCGATGTGGAAAAAACTTTTTTATAACGCAAATCTCCGTTTAGTATGTAACATCGATTTAACTCTCAACTCTCTCTTCTCAAATTTAAAGCCGCGCACTAGTTTAAAACGAGTATCTAATGTGGTCTATAAAATATCTTGCAATGACTGTGATTCCACCTATATTGGCGAAACAGGACAGAACCTTATCAAACGATTGAAACAACACGATAATAACTCAAAAAACAAAAATCAAGGGCAAACAATGATCACAGAACATTTAAAACTAATAACCATACATTCAATTTTTATAACGCAAAGGTTCTTCATCACGAGTCGAAGGTCTCATAAAGGCGCTTTTCAGAATCAGCCTATATTTTCTTGAACAGAAATTATTGTTTGAACAAACGTACGGACGCCAGCTTCATTTGCGAAAATTACCAATTTGTTCTAAATAATGTTTCCCAATTCATATCGAATACCTAACACCACGGTTTGCACAACTTGCATAGCGCGCCAAGACGTTGGGTCAAACGCAAGCACATGTGGTTTGTTTTTTCTAAAAATTTTGACTTCCATCTCGGCCACTCACAATAATATTATTCTGTTTGGCACTGGCCTCGGATGCACGTGTATTACGTATAATATTTCAATTATTAATCACTTTTTATCTTTTATTCTTTTTATTAAAAAAAAAGAAATTACTGACATTATTAATTTGTACAAGTTATATTAATATGTGTTAGTGATAATATAAATAATTCAAGTAAGTAATGTTTTATGCAATTCTCTTTAGTTAAAACTTTTCTTTTTATTACTTACGAGTATGTATATTCAATTTGTAACGTTACTTTCTGTTTTTTTTTCTTTTTTTAAATTGTAGAACCACTGAAGATGACGTAGAATTTACGTCGAAACGTATGGAAATATAAAGATGTTTTGAAAAAAATCTTTACTTTACTTTTTTTACTTGATGTTACGCCCTCCAAGAAATCTATCATATATATATAATATATATATATATAATATATATATATATAATATATATATAAGCAGTGTTAAATAATAGAGCATAAAAAAATGAATTTCTTTAAAAATGTATTTTAAATCCATACGTTCTAGCTAGAGTTTATTTCGTGCGTTCTTTTTACACAAGGAATAAGAAAATTGTAAGTAATTTATGCTTTTTGTAATTTTTGTATTTTTTATAATGGTCGTAACATTTTGGTTTTCAAAATTATATTTTAGTTTCCACTGAATAAAGCTGAAACGTAAGAAATAATAATGAATTAAAAAAAAAAAACAATAGATTGTTATTCGTGTAATGCTCGTTTTTTACCGCGTGCGCATATAGTGTGTTAATACAATTACAGATATGATTTTATTTGAAATTTATAATGATTTATTGGAAATCGTATTGATTATAGTTTTAGTAAT
>NW_020539120.1:49093-146716 GCF_003426905.1 Ctenocephalides felis
AACTAATATCAACCAAGGAGAAATGCGAAGCCTTTACTCATTAAAATATGATTAAACAAATAAATGAAAAGCAAGTCAATGGTGAATTTTTGCAATTTTGGCAAGAAAATAATAAATTACCGAAAATAATTAAAAATGAATGCAAAATTATTAATGAAAATTGTATATGGATCACGGAGAAGCCGAAAACAAAAGAAATTTATAACAAATTACTGGAAAATTTTACTCCTAAAATAATGGAAAAAAAACACACCATAATTGGAAAAACATATGGAGGAATATAGAAAACAAAAATATTCCTTCAGAATAGAAAACAACAAATTATTTGATAGTAAATGAATGCATTGCAATGAACACAAAACTTTTTAGAATAAAAATGAGCAGCACAGAAAAATGTGAAAAATGCAATAAGGAGGAAAATGCCTTACACTATTTAACTGAATGTGGTAAAAAGAAAATTATATGGGATTGGATGAAAACAAAATTAAAAATCTCCAAAATAGATGTAACTGAAGATGACGATAAACTTATCAAAATAGATATGCAATATAAATCAAAAGAAGAAAGAGATGTTAAAATTTGGCTGCTATCTGGAATCTTATATAATTTATATCATGGTTTTGAAGAAATAACACTCATTGAGAGGAATTTAAGAGAAAAAAGAAAAGAAAATTTTTTGAAAAATAGTTATATAAATCCACTTATGTATAAAATATTGTAAAATAGAATGTATATATTTATTTATGTAAAATAAAAAATTTTACGTAAAAAAAAAAAAAATAATCTAAAACCTTTCCAGTTTGCCTCTTTGTAATCGTATTTTAAGTTACTTGGTTCTGGTGTATTTAATGAAGCAGCTGTGCTATAAACTATAAACTTGAGCTGTACTAACTGGGTTATGGTCCGAATTTGTCTCTGAGATAGTGTATAGTAAATAATTGGTATATATGTTGTTAGTAAGCGCAAGATCAATGATTGAAGGAGTTTGTAAGTGATTAACTGGACATCTAGTAGGGGAGGATGTGTAATGCAAAGTATAATTAGTTATGTTGTTAATCAGGAAATCATATAGTTTACTACCATTTAAATTATTATTACTGCAATTCCAATATTTATGTCTTGAATTAAAATCTCCCGCTATTAAAATTTTACTGTTTAAATTAAGTAATGATACTAAATCCCGGATATCTAACTTATTACATGGGAAGTACACAGAACAGAACGTTATCAATTGATTATTCATTTGGATGTTTACTGCAATTGCTTCTGTCGTAATCAATTTTGCAATATGAATTTGTGAAAATTTAATATTATTTTTAATAACTATACATATACCTCTTGAGCCTATACAGGTAATGTCTTTTCTAATTATTTTAGATCGAGGTATATGAATTTTATTATTAGGTTTATGTAAAGTTTCAATTTTAAACAATTTAATATTTCATATATGTTATTTTGAATACCGTTAGCATTCCAGTACATTACATTAAAAGTATTTTTGTTTATATGCATAATGACATAAAACATTGAAATACCAATAATTGTTTTTCTTTATCTGTGTTACATTTTTTTATTTCTTAGGACAATTTAAGTAGTACATTTAAAGTTTTGACAACTGTGCTATCTGAAAATAGTTCATGAATTTCATTAATATTTTCAAATATGCTACTAATGTTAGTTTCTGAGTTTTGAACAGGATAATGAGATTTGGCAGATACAGGTGTTTGTCTAGATGAATTTTGCGTATTAATTATATTAGTAGTCGTATTAGTATTGGGAAGATTAGGAAAGTTATTTCTGTTTAGCGATCCTGAGAAGGATTGTGTTAATGGAGGAGGAGCCGGAGCAGGAATTAAATTACCTTTATTATTATTGTTGTTGATTAGGCCACGTCTAGCACAATATCTTTGGAAAGTTTCACAGTGCTTATAATTAGCCGGGTGGTCTTTAAAACAATTTACACATTCAGGTTTATCTTCTGCTGTTTTTTCCACATTTTCCATGTGCATGTTCCTTGGTACATTTTACACATTGAAATTTCATATTACAAAATGGAGAAGTGTGTCCATGCTTTTGGCATCTATAACATTGTGGTACATGATGTGGATTGTATATCAGGCGTTCGAATGTTACCTTGTGTTCCATTATATGATTTAGAGAATTAATTTTATTCAATTCTTGGTCGGATTGTAGTATTATTATGTGGACTGGGAGACCATATTTAGTGTTATTAATTGTTTTTGTCATCTGAATTATTTTGGTGACTTTTATTGTTTTGTTTGTCAAATATTCATATATTTCTTGCGTATTAATATATGGTGGAACACCCTTAGCAACTATCTTCTTCTTGGTATTACTGGTTTTTGGATATGTAAAATATTGTAGCTGATCGGCATTTAATTTTTTCAAGACCGTATTGTAATCCTCATCACTAGTTGTTGTAATTTTTTTTTTTTTTTTTTTTTTTTTATATTATAGACAATCAGAAATACAATTTCTATGAGTCTATGTGATCCATTAAGTATGACATTTAGAGGTATCTTCCACTGAAGAGATTCCCCTGTAGATAATCTATGTTAATAAAATAAATCAATGTTAATAAATTATATTTATGTAAATAATTTATCTATGTTAATGAATAATCTATGTTAGTAATATAACAGAGCTAAAATTAAGTTAGTAGATCTTCTGGCCATTTTCTTTTGAGCCTTCTAGTTGGATCATGATTTTTGATCAATTGCATGGCTGGATTTGGATGTTGGTCTAATTTCATGTGGTATGAATTGCTTCTTTGCTGAATTACTTCTTTTACGGTCAGTATGTTCAAATCTGAATGAATAGTATTATTCGACACGTACCATGGTGCATTAACTATTGCTCTTAAAATTTTATTTTGAGTTCGTTGGATAATCTTTATGCTGGACGTGCTTGCACATCCCCATAGTTGAATACCATACGTCCATATCGGTATAATTACTGACTTATATATTAGTAATTTATTGCTGTATGACATTTTAGATTTTCTTCCTATTAGCCAGTAGAGTTGTCTAAATTTATCCATAATTTGCTTCTTTTTTTGTTTTATGTGAATATTCCATGTTAGTTTGCGGTCCAGATGTAAACCTAAGTATTTAACGCTGGTGCAAGTCAATATTTCCACGTTGTTTATAAATACAGTAGGACAGTTTTTCTTTCTTGTAGTGAAAGTGATATGTCGCGTTTTATCCGTGTTTAGCTTTATTTTCCATTTCATTAACCATTTCTCTAACTCAAACAGGTGGTCCTGTAAGTTTAGTGTTGCAATTTCTGGATCTTCGTGGGTAGCCATGATCATGGTGTCATCGGCAAATGTGCCGAGGGTGGTGGCTGGATTCAGTGGTATGTCGTGTGTATATATTGTGAAAAGGGTTGGTCCTAGCACGCTTCCCTGTGGCACTCCTGCTTTTATCTGATGAAATTCGACACCGCATCTCCCACTCTAACCCTAAAACTCCTGTTTGATAGATATGATTTCAATATTATATATATTTTTTCTGGTAAGCATAATCTGATTTTGGCTAATAATCCGTCGTGCCAGACTTTATCAAAAGCCTGTTGTACGTCGAGAAACACTGCTGAGCAATATTGTTTATCTTCTATCGCTTGATGAATGACCGTTGTAACCCTATGGCACTGTTGTATGGTCGAGTGCAGTCGGCGAAATCCAAACTGGTGACAAGGTATGATCTCTAGCACATCACTTATTCGGGCAAGTAATAACTTTTCTAATAATTTAGAAAGTATAGGTAAAAGACTTATAGGTCTATACGATGATACAATATGCCCTGGTTTTCCCATCTTCTGGATCATTATGATTTCAGATGTTTTTAACACCTTGGGCCAATATCCAGAACGTAGCACAGAGTTGAAAACTTGAGTTAGCATAACAATTGCCTTCCGTGAAAGTTCTTTCAGTACTTTAGCTCGTATCTCGTCAATACCTGCACATTTTTTATTGCTTAGATGGAGAATATAACTTTTTACTTCTTTAGGAGTTATTGCTCTTATGTTTTCATTACTGCTTCTTATTTCCTCGAGGGTTTTTGTCACATCAGGATCCGGATCGTTATTATTGGGTGTGAACACTTCTTTGAGGTAATTAGCAAAAACGTCCGCCTTTTCTTGCTCATTTCTAGCCCACGTCACATTTTCATTCACATCTATTCTCAAAGGAGACATATGCATTACAGGACATTTAGTGTTTTTAATAGGCTTCCAAATAGAATTGTCAAATTTGTTTATATTGACAATATAATTTGCAATATTGTTTTCTTTAAGTTCTTTCAACCTATTTTTTAGTGAACTGCATAATTTGTTGTATGATGTTTTGTCGCTTGGTGCACGGCTTCTCTGCCAGATTTTTCTAGCTCTTCTTTTTTCTTTAATTAGTTTTTTAATTTCCAGCGGTAAATTGAATTCGACATCTTGTTTATAAAGTGTGGGTGTTACATTCCTTAGAGCTTCCTTCGTTGCTTGTATAAATAAATTTGTTGCATTGTCTATTTCTTCTTCACTTTTAATTCTTATTTTCAAGTTAATTTTGTTATCCATTTCATTTCTGAATGCGTTCCAGTCTGTTTTATAATTATATAAAGCCCTCGTTTGTTTCCTTTTTATAACATATGTGCTTATTGTCGCAATTATAGGCGTATGATCCGAGGACAGATCCATGCAATCTTCAATATCCATATGCAATGAGGAAATGCCATAGGTTATGAAGAAGTCAAGCAAGTCAGGGACTTTGCGTTCATCTGTGGGCCAGTATGTTGGTCGGCCTGTTGATAAAAAGAAATATTTTTTTTCTTGTATTAATTCAGCTAATTGTTTGCCTTTGGGATTCAGAAGTCTGGATCCCCATAGCGTATTTTTGGAGTTAAAGTCCCCACCAGCTATGAATTTTGATCCCAAAATGTCAAAGAATTCTTTAAATTCTGGTTTTTTAATGTTGTACCTAGGCGGGCAATAAACAGCCGAGATAACAGGCAATTCATAATGTTTTATTGTTGTCTTTATCAAAATTCCTGTTCCAGCATGCGCAGTTTTATCGGGATGATTAGTATAGTAGAAGGTATAGTAAGGTATTTTAAAAGTAGTTGTATCTGTTAAGTGTGTTTCACTTATCAATAAAACATCAATCATGTGTATCTGTAAAAATGCTTCGACTTCATTACGATGGTTGAGAATGCCATTTGCATTCCACTCAGCGATACGTAAAAAGTTCGCCATTATTTTTTTTTTTTGGCTAGTAATGTTAGCATATTTAAAATCATTGTATTTTGTTCAACTAGCTGTTTGAACATGTCTTTAAAGCTGTTGAGTATTTCTTGTAAGGTGTTTGACTGTTGCGTATCGCATCCGTTGTTTTGCTGTGCTCTAAGGGTTTCAGAATAGCTTCGATGCTCCGAAATATTAGCTCGTAGTGAGTGTTGTGCTGCCGAATTAGTCATGCGGCTGGTGTCTGGATTGGTGTTGGAAACATTTCTTCTACTATCTTTGAACATGGACTTATATTTTAAACATCCTCTGTAATTTGCAGGATGGTTGTCACCACAATGCACGCAGATAGCCGGCGTATCTTTAGATTTTTTACACGCAGCAGAATTATGAGGTCCACTGCATTTTACACATGCGTAGGGTCTGTTGCAATAAGATTTTGAATGGCCAAATAATTGAGACCTTGTACACTGTAAAATTTCCTTTCTTTTTCTTAAAGGCTCTACCACTACTATATGATTGAGTAGTTTGGTTAAATTATATATTTTGCTGTTGTTATTAGCAGGCTCAAGGTCAATAAAAAACATATTAAGCGGGCGCTTTGTTTTATATTGCTTGACATTGATAATATTCCTCACCTTATGATTTTGTTTCTCAATTTCCTGTTTGATTTCATTCGTATCGTAAGTGTAATGTATGTTTTTCAGCACAACCCTTAATGCCCTTTCTTCGTTAAGCTGATATGTGTGAAAGTTAGCATTTTTTGATTTGAGTAAAGAAACGAGTTTTCTATACTGTTCCGGTGCTGTTACATTAATCTTAACTATATCATTTGGCAAGGATTTAGTGATGTATTCGTTTCTGTTGAGTATTTCATTAATGTCACTAATCATATCTGCAAATTTATCTACGTTATACACAAACACGGGCGGTGGCCTTTGGACCTTTGTAGTGTTTTCATTCTGTGTATTAGGTGTTGTAGCTAGTAAGCTAAATCTGTTCGATGTTACTAGTTCATTGCTTGAATTACCTTCTGTTGAGTTACGCCTTCTTTTATTTCTTCTGACGTATTGCCACGAAGCCGATGGAGTCTGGCTGTCAAGTTCCATGTCGCTAGCGACAGTATTTATTCTTTGTTCATTAACTATTGGCTTATTAATTTGCTGTTGTTGTTGTTGCATCTGTTGTTGTTGTTCTAGCTGTTGTAACTGTTGTTGTTGTTGCATTTGTTGTTGTTGTTGCAGCTGTTGTTGCTGCTGTAGTTGTTGTATATATGCACTTTGTTCGTGGTTATTTACCATGTTAATTTGCTGTTGTTGTAAATACGTATTTTGATCGTGAGCATTTGGCATAATAATTTGCTGCTGCTGTTGTTGTTGTTGTTGTTGTAAACGATGTTGTATAAACGCACTATCTGTCATTGAAGTGTCGTTCAAGACATTTTGTGTTTCTACTAGCGGGAATATAGACTTTCCATTTTCTTGATGTTGCATTATATTATTTATATTAATAAAACTATTTAATTTAATTAATAATATTCGGCATTTAAATTTGTAAATGCCCCCGCATCGGGGACATTTGTGTGTATGTTAAGAACTGTTTAACTGCGCATGCACTTGTACACAATAACAATTCACAAAACTAACTATCACTTCGATACCGATTGTTTACGTAAGAGGTTAGGTTGTTTATACCATCCGAACTGGTCGACGGCTCACGCTAGACTAGTTGTTGTAATTAAGTAGTTATTGATACCTCGATATTGAGATAGCATTTGAGTCTTACATAACTTTTGTAGTTTCCATATATAGTGACGGTTAGGTGGTGTACTTTTGATTATAATTGGTGGCATTTTAACTTGGTTTTGATGAATATCTGATACATGATTCGTATTATTCGCACCATTATTTCTTGTCTTTCGTTTTTGAATTAGGTTAAAATCTTCTTCTGGTCCTGTAGTATTATGTAATAATTGATTGAATATGTTATGGTCTGCAAAAACCATATTATTGTGATTTACATTGTGTAAATTGCTGTGCATTTGATTATCTGAAGATGTTGATGGTTCACTTATATCCATGTCATGAAATGTTTCTGTAGTTGAATTATTATTATTACTCACATTTTCACTGGTGCTATTTATATTTAAAGAATCATTAGTTATTTCAACAGGTATATCTGTTCCATTTTCCATAATTTCATTCAAGTTTTTACATGTATTATCTGTATTAGTATTATTTATATTATTTGTTATCTTGGTACTTTCTTGATTTATGATAGTATTTATCAGTATTTGTGAATTAACTTTTTTCACACTATCTGACATAGCACTCTTAATAGCTTTGCTTTTACTGACAACACTTTTTTTAACACTAAATGATTTGCTCACTAAATCACTGTTTTTATTGCTAATAATTTTATTAGAAACACTATTAACTGCAACTGTATTTTGTGGAATTAAATTGTACTGATCATTATAAATTGTGTTCATAGCATTTGCAATGCTTGAACCTAAATTGCATAATGTGTTATCACTACAATCCGACAATGAGTCATCATCGTCGCACTCAGACGGACCTTCGTCCATGAATATTAATTGTTTCCAATACCGATGTGAACTCGTCAAGCGATCGAGTAGGAATTACTTTTAATGTACCAGAACTTCAATTACATTCTTTTCCAGCTTCTTTCCTCGTGCCATAGCCTTTGTTTCATCAACTTTACCAGCACCAATAATTTGTTGCACTAGTGACCCATTGTCAGTTTTACAATGAGAAGCTTCATAAAATTTTGAAACCGTTATGCGTCTATACCGAAGTTCATGCCAACCCACTATTCCCAAATATATTTCACCTATCGCCCCCTTTACAGAAAAAATATTACTCAGAGCCCCCCTATTTTTTTTTATTTCACTAGCAATTAATAAGGTATATAAAAATTATTGTATCTATAATAGATAAATTGACGAATAAGAAACCAATTTTGATAGAGCGCGCTATTTTGATAAATCATAAAACATTCAGAAAAAATTGCACCATCAAATTTTTTAGATATATTACGGGTATATTTGTAATAAAATGCAATTGCAATTGGTACATCACTGCTGATGGAAAGGTTTTGTTGATTTATTTATTATAATAATGGACGTTATCAAAATTAATGTTTTACTCTTTCAGAAGAAGATTGTAAAATAACATCAAAGTTATAAATTATAAAACTATATTCAGAATAAAAATACAATCATTACAATTTTAATGTGATGGATGTATCTGGTGTGCTGCTACCAATTTAGGAATTTGCGGTTCTATCTTCGTCAGAAGTAATCTGAAATCACCACGATCTACTGTTTGTAATCGGTTTCTTGTATTTGTTAATAAATTAGTTGCAGCGCTGAATCCACGTTCCACTACGTATGATGATGGAAATGCAATCAGATTTTTTTCAATGACGGACCAAATTTGTGGGTAAGCCGTCGGGATCTCTTTTTGCAGTCAGAATTGTTGGTATCCACTTTTGAATTTAAATTTCAGTTCATCATTTTTCATTATCTCCATCAATTCTTCTTGTAGCTGTGGAGAATCTTCTGTAATTGCACTTGTAAATGAATCGAAAATCCAATCAGGTATGTTCATTTGCATGATATCTTCGAATCGCTTAAAAGAATCAGAATGAAGTGAACTTTTTACATAAATCTGTCAAGTAAGCGATGTCACTTTTGTAGTGTATTAGTTTGGATCGCAAATCCTCATTACCATCCTTCAAAAACTCCAGCACCGAATTAAACTGGAGTAGAGAAATGCTGGGTATTATTTTTAATATATATTTATTGAGATGTTCATGCTTCGAAGGTTGATGAAGAAGAGAGTGAAACATTTCTTATATAATTTGCACATCGGCATATACAGGCTGAAGGTGTCGCATATATGCTACCAACCTATCAGCCATAACGCTCGTTGTTGACAGTTCACAACGAGCGCGCTAAACTTAAATTATAAACTTGAATGACAATTTTGTCCAAAACAGTTTATAAAATTTATTTAAACAGGTACCCTTTGATAGCCATCTTACTTCTGTATGAAGCAGCAAACGATTATATTCTTCGTCGTTATCTATACAAAGCTGTTTAAATAACCTATTATTCTTAGCTCTGCTTTTTATTAGGATGGTAGCTCTAATAACATATTGCAACGAATTATGAAGGTGTTCACTCAAATTTTTGGCAACAAGATGTTGGCGATGAATGACACAGTGTACTGTAAAAGCATTCGGCACCTCCTTTTTTAAAAATGCAAAAAAAAACCCTTGTAGCGCCCTACCATCGCTGGAGCACCATCTGTTGTGACTACTGATAAAATATTTCTTAGAGGTATTCATTTTTCTTTAAAAAACTCCAATTACTTTCTATAATATTTTCCGATGGGAACTTTTTATTAGCGGATATTTTATTATTTATTATTAGATATATGTGGGATATATTCTCAGAAACATCATAGTTTGTTCCATAAAGATAAGCAAATAAATACTAATCCGTCAGGTATAGAAGAACCCGTCTTCCGAATAATAGCGATACATCTAATGCGGTAAATTTGTTTGCGAATTGGAATATGCATATATGTTTATTAGATAATTTGAACTAAAATATCATCTTGGTATAATTAAGTGTTAATGTTAATCATTTATTTATATATAATATTAATATTATAATATTTTTTTCTTTCGAGCTATAAACGCCTCCTACAACTGAGCATCGCCCCCTAAATGCACCAAAGCCTATCACCGCCCCCAAGGGGGCGCTGGCGCCGACTTTGGGAATCACTGGTTTAGCATCTTCGCACACAGCTTCTTTCATTGCAGTCTTCAAATTCAAGAAGCAAATTCTAAAAAAATTGAATTTACGAATCACTTTCGTTAAAATCAAAAATAATTGGATGCTAAACACTTGTATATGTATGTATATGTATGCATATATTGGCTGCTTTAGATGTATATGTCGTATGTATATATATGAGTATGAGTATAGATGAGTACATGAGTATGTATGAGTATGAGTTTATATATATATATATATATATATATATATATATATATATATAGATTTGATGATTTGATGATTGATGAGTAAAAACGAAGTAGAATTCTATATCTCCAAAACCGTCACAATAATTCAATTGAAAATCCAAACCATGAAAACTACGTCGGAACTATAAGTTTACCTTTCATTAAAGAATTACATTACCCGTGGAGAAAACTATTCAGTAAAAATAATATTAGAGTAGTTTGTACTTCCGAGAACACTCTTTCAACTTATTTTACAAAATTAAAATCGAAATTTAACCCAAGAATCCTAAGTAATCTAGTTTATAAGCTTAATTGTCTAGATTGTAATTGCGTTTACATAAGTGAAACCAGTCAAAACTTGCACAAAAGAACATCACAACATAAAAACAACTCTAAAAATAAAAAACAGTATAAAGGTGCGAATTATTCAGCCTGACCACGCTAAGCCAGGAAAATGAAGCTACTGTAAGAAGGGGGTCACCTGACAGAGTTCTGCCCTAGGCGCTTGGCCTGGATAAAAAACGCGATTTCAGATGGAACCGTCAACCCGAAGAAGCCGCGGTTCAAGGATGTTGCTTTAGACCCGTAATTGAAGCACAAGTTCAAGGGGTAATGGGTTACGCACTTGTGGACACTGGCGCGGAAAAAGGCATCGCAGGAGAAACGTTGTACAGACTACTACAGTCAACATGACATCAATTCGAACCATCGATGATGACGATTGCGATGGCTGATGGGGAGTATAGGTAGCCACGCATACGCTGAGCAACGCTAAGAAAGGGTTTACGTCAAAACCCGACGCGACGGACCTTATATTATACTACAGCAGAGAGGCCCAACCAGCCACGAAGTAGGCCGCCCCGATAACACAGATGAAATCAGTATCAGTATAAAAAAACTCTACGGCTCTTACATTTTTCATATCTCAGTTCAAATTACTTTCTAAATCGAATAAAAAATTAACAACAAATACCAACAAACATATCTTTTTATTACGCTGTAGGAAAGAAAGTATCATTCCAAATTTCTATCGCCTTAAATTAGAAAAATTGTTTCATCCTAACAAGAGTCTCAATAATAAATTCAGTTTTTTAAGTTCAGCCATCATTAACCTAGAAATCAAAAATTGTATTTGCAACATACAAAATTTAAAAGTTTCTATTAATAAAATTAGTAGAAGCTGAAATCCTGGAAAGTTTCCTCGAGTTTGAATCGATTAGCTATAAGAGCTTTTGCGTCAGCCAAAAGTTATCTTATAAAGACAAGTTTGAAAGACTATTGCAATCTAAAATAAACTCTTCTAAAATTATCTTAAGGGATTCAATTATTAACAAATAGTTGAAAAATCTCTCTAATGTAACTATCTTAGGCAGGTTTTTATATATCTTTGCCTTGGGACCAAATTTTACTTTTCCCAATACTTGCTACAACATTAACTTCATCAAAATTCTCAGTCGTTTAAAATAAGGCCTTTATAACATTAAAAACGCAGACTCAAAAATGTTCCCCAAGGTGTTCACCATTAATTCGATTTTGTGTAGTACACTTATTACTATTCATAATTGTAAATAATTGCTCGCATCGATATGTACTGCCACACATAGAGCAAATTTCCTAGTATTTTCAAATATGACTGGTAAATATTTATAAAATTCAGGTACCCACTTCAATAAATTTGGCTTTCAAATTTGAGTCACACTGAATTTCGATTACCTCCATTTGCACGTTGCTGGATACTGAAACTATATCTACAGAAAAGATAGAAGAGAACAAAAAAAAATGCCTTTGAATGAACTAAAATCTTGAAACCTCATTTGAAATTCCGTTTTTAAATTAGCAATATTTTCTGCATATTTTTTATATGAAAAAGTAACAACCAAGCTTGATTTATTTACGCTGCACGTCGAAAAGTGTGTCAAATTTTCACTCTTGAACTGTTTTTCCCAAAGGGCAAGTTTCCATTTAAAAGCTTGAATTATTTCGAACATGTTTGTTATAAGATTGTCTTTTCCCTGCAATGATAAATTTAGGTCAGATAGGTGTTTGGTTATATCAACCAAGAAAGATAAATCTCGGATTCATACTGAATCAAAAAACAAACTTGTGTCTTGATTTTTTATTTCTAATAAGTGCATATTTCTCCTTTCAAATCTGAAAAATTTTAGGAATTGATTGTGATTGCTTGCTTTTTGAAGGACCAATTGTAAATACTTTGATTTTGTAACTAGTAATATTTATTTTACTTTAATTACATAAATTACATCGTATTTATAATAATTTTAATATGATTTTATTACGTGTTGATTGATTTGATTGATTTGTATATTTTTCGATAGATGATTTTTTGTTTATATATCAATATAGCCGCATGCTTTGATTGGCGCGAACATTCTCCCGGCCTTGAAATATAGATTTCAAAATAATTGGTATTCTTCCTTAATGTGAATTAAGTAGATGTTTGTGGTTTTGGTAACACACAATCAGTTAAATATTTTCTGCTTCTAAATTGTTTTATTGGAACACTGTAACATTCTCTCCTTGAACTGGTTGGATATGGTGGTTGTATCTGCATACGAGAAAAGTCTACAATAGACTCCATATTCCACACGCTCTTGTTGAGCTAGCGTGTTTTCGAAGATATCAAGCATTGACACATAGCAAGTTGAGGTTTAAGATTTTTGAATATGGAAGTGATCAGGATCTTTTGTATTGGAGCTTAAGCAATATTTAACTATGTTCCGATCTGTGTCTGAATTCTTCCGAAGTGTGAATAATTTGAGGTTTGAAATATAAGCCATGATTGGATATGATTCCACGATATAGTTTCTTTTTCCATGTTATTCGTAATCTTGTTTTAGTTCGATTTATTTGCAAAAGTTTATAACATTTCATACCAAATCTTATCGTTTTGTTATATGAATAGATTTTGCGAGATTCATGCATTGCTATCAAACCATTTTGTAGCTGAATCAGATATTAGTTCAAATATAATACTATATTCAATATATCTTGTGTTTAAGAGACATGCGATAAAATAACATAGAAAAGTCTCAATTTTTTCGTTTAATCTTGTTAACAAATATAAGTATTAAAGATATAATATTTAAATACACATGTGTTTAGGTATGGTATCGATAATTGATAGATGAATGGATTTCTGGACAGCGCTATGGGGTGACATTTGTAATAAGTTAAAGTTTTAGATTTGAGTTTTGATTTGAACCCCAACGTGCAAAATTCCATTTCACCTAAGAATGATGTCAATGTCTTTAGTTTTAAATATTTGTTAATGCGTACTTAAGTTAGGTATGTCTTGCTTGATTGTTAGGACCAATGTTTTTTGCAATGGTTTGTTAATGCGTATTTAAGTTAAGTATGTTGTGCTTGATTGTCATGACTTGTTTTGATTTTATCAATTTATTAAGTGATTTATTCATTTTGTTAATCATTAATAAACTCTGTGATGTTCTGTTCTTTGTCATTTTAGTATTTGTACAAAGTTGAGATTTATAACACGTACCAGTTTAATGAGTACATGCTAAACTTGCAATTTAGATTCATATTTCAATCGCAAAAATAATAAAATTGCCAATCGTGCGATGCAGTCTTTAGTTAGAAGCTAAGGTGAACCTTGGCGCGTTGCAATGCTTTAGTACACTACAATGATTTTAATAAATTGTATGACCAGTAGTTTGCATACATTTCTGTTTTGAATAAATAAAATATATTCGCAAAAGCGATTTTATATTTATAAAAATAGAGATTTTAATCATATTAGAGTGATAATAAGATCGCTCCAATATAATTTTTTTATCAAACGCTATACTCAATGCCCGTTTCATTTTTCGCGCAAGAATTTTTAATAATTGTGCCTCACTTAGTTTGAGGTATAAGAATGCTATGTGTTTTGATAGTGCTATTCTACACTTTTCCACTATCAATTTTATTTTATAGCTAGAATTTGAAGTGAAAAACACATCGATTCGCGCGCTATATGTATAGATATGTAATTTCGTGCTTAGACGATTTGGAGTTGGAATGAAAAGTTTTGAATGGTTAGAATTCAAATCATAAAGATTGATTTTAGCTTGCGTTAAAATGTTAGTGAGGTTGTTGTTAATAAATAATTTCATTATTGTATCAGCTGTAGTTAATGAACTATTAACGTTAAAATAATTTCTGGGGATTTCGAATATTTTTGGATATTCAGTTATGCTTTGTTTAAGTGATTGTTCTGAACATCGTATTGATAAGAACGTATGTTGTTGATTCATGTTTATTATGTTATTGGAAGTTTCTCCCCGAATTGTTTGGTGAATCTTTCTGTCGTTTATCTGAACTAAAACTTGTTTGATCACTCTCTTTATATCGACCATTAGTATTGAAGTATAAATTTTAACATTTGGTATAATGAAACAGATTTCGTTTCGGATATTCGGTCTAACAAGTTGTAGCTCAGACAACTGCAGACTTGTCTGCAAATTGGTTTCTGTTTGCAAATGAAATATGACGTAATAATGTTACTTGTCTACTATATTCTATGTCTTTGATATTTTTTGCAAATTGAATTATAGTACCAAAACTTCCGTCAATAATCTTAGTTGTATTAGTAATAGAATACTCCTCGCGTTGTTTTTCCGTTTCAGTAAAGTATTGTTTATTGTCGTATGGTTTGTGTATTTCTGAAGATGTATCTACTTGAGCTTCTAAGTTAGATTCATGATTTGAAACCAAAATTGATTTAGAAATGTTTAATTGAGGTAAATAAAATTGAGGCTGCTTTATGTTACCTGCATTATTTGTTGTTTTGGTATAATTTAAATTGAATTCCGAACTAGTATCTGATTTATTCAATGCTGCTAGTCTAAGCTTTGATAATGTTGTCAAGCATTTTTGGTATTTATCAAAAAACTCTTCTAATTCGTTATCAAATAAATTATCAATTTCTTCTTCATCATCAAGTAAAGTTGCTATTTTGATAACCGTATCTTCAAATAAGTCAAAAATAGGTCTTACATATTCTTTAAAATGGCTTATTTCAGAAGTATTCAATTCACACACAGGCATGTGTGACCATTGATTGCAAATCTTTTCGCAATATGCTAATTGCGATTTAATTTCTAGTTGCTTTGTTTTGAGTGATTTTAAAGTTTTTAACGATTCCATCTTGTCACAGATCGTACTAAACTTTATTAATTAAATAAGGAAAGATTGATAAGAAGGAAATGTAATTGAATAACCTGGTTTCTTGCTTTGCTTGTGCTTGTAGCTGTAGCTCCAAATTTGAACTTCTTATCTTGATTTTGAACTTCCTCTTTATTTAATCTTGATTTACTTGGTTTATGCTTGTTTTGCTTGATTTCTCCTTCGATTGCTGGACGTCACATCCGTCTCGTATGGACCAATGAAAAATTTTAGGATGTTTAAATCCAGCTCGTAAGGACCGATGAAAAAATTAGGAATTGATTGTGATTGCTTGCTTTTTGAAGGACCAATTGTAAATACTTTGATTTTGTAACTAGTAATATTTATTTTACTTTAATTACATAAATTACATCGTATTTATAATAATTTTAATATGATTTTATTACGTGTTGATTGATTTGATTGATTTGTATATTTTTCGATAGATGATTTTTTGTTTATATATCAATATAGCCGCATGCTTTGATTGGCGCGAACAAAATCCTAGAATTGTTTTAGAACTTTGGAGCAAGATGACCAACGCATCTCGGTATAGTAGGTCAAACCAGTATAGATTCTATCTAAATCGCTTAAAAAAATTCAATAATAAAACAGACTAATTAGTTGCCTTTAAAATTTCTACAATTAGTACTCCTATTATTACTCAACAGGATGTGGAATTGATAAATTTGTTAATAATTTTTATTAACAACAATTTTATAAACAATTTGTTAACATTGTTCGTATTAACCATTACTCATTTTCTTTTTATTTATAAATATATATTGTTACCTACATTTTTCTCATTAGTTTTTACAAGTGGAATTAATTGAGTTTATGATTTGCAATCAAATTTAATTAAGTAAAGTGAACAATAATTCAGGTTGAAACAAAAGCTAATCAGCAAATTGGTAATATAGTAGAGATTTTAGAATCATTTTTGAAGAAATGTCCCATTTTTATAAGTATTAATAAAAATAAAACTAGTGGTGAATGGCATCGTGTCTTAAGGCAAATTGCTGGAACTACTCGTACCGTATTGAAATACTCGAGAGTTTTAAATTGGATTATCAAAAATACTGTAACTTATATATGTTTACGGAAAAGTAAATAAACAAAACTTAATCAATCAAATTTGAAATGAAGAATCTTGTCTAATATTTATAAGAATTATATAAACTGAATTGCAAAATTAAAATTATTTATGTAAAGGATATAAGTGAGCTTTAGAACTTTAGCTAGAAAAAAATTAAATTTGAATTATTTTCGATATTAAAAAGATTTTTTTTCCAAAAGCAAGCATTTCGTTAACACAAGCAGAAAGTTTTTTGAATCATTCAAATCGGTTGCTTAGTTCCTTCAAAACCTGCCAATTTTTGCACATTTAGCTCGGCATCTTCAAAATGGCAGGACCTGCCTTTGCCAAAAACTAATGACCACTTTTCTTTATCATTACAAATTAAATGTTTTTTGGATCATTCAAAGCGGATGTTACGTTCTCTCAAAAACGCGATTTTTATTTTTTGCACTGCCTTTGCCAAAAACTAATCAGCATTTCTCCCTATGAATGGGAATCGAATATTTTTTGGACCATTCAAATCGGTTGATCCGAAAAAAACGTGAACGAAAAATTGTATCTGTACATACATACACATACACAGACATCCATTTTTCTGATGTATGCCAAAATGTTCAGAAACCTTCAAAACAAAAAAAGATCCTGAAAAATTATAAGGAAAATCACACCCAACAAATTGATCTTTTTTATGATTTCAAAAATTAATAATACAATATTAAATTATACACTACCTAACTTATGTTTTAATTAAGTATATTTTGTTATAGGTAGGTAATAATTTTCGATCGTTGACCTAAAATAATTTTTGAATATATAAAAATTATAGAACATATGTGTAAATCTTTTAAAATTTTGAAGACTTTTTTAATAAATCGCAAAAAAGTGGATATTAAATTTAGTTTATAATCTTTTAGTTCTTGTTCGAATGTTAAATTAAATTTTGGCAAAGTTAAGTTTCCAAGTCATTTTTATTATTTATTAATGAAACAATATTAGCTTTTTTGGTAAGAAAATCGGCACTTTTTGGTAGGTCAACATTTATTCTTGTTGAGTACTAAATTTACGCCTTAATTTGATTTTGAGAAAACATTTCAGTTTTATATTACAATCATTATTATGGACTGTTTAGCTCATAGGAATCTATATGTATTTTGATTGGTAAATAAAACAGAATTCAAAAATAAATATATATTACAACCATTGGAATATTGTTATATCTTATCTATCGAATGAATTATAAAATTTACTATATGTGCAAAAATTTATAGTTTTAAATATATAATTATAAAACATATGGCATTATTTCTATGGAAACTACAACATTAGGTATAAAGTTTCGTACGATTTAATATTAACTGTTAATAACGGTTAATTAGGTTCCAATGCGTTCAGATCTTTTGTGACCAAATTTCAACTTGGTAATCGTTAAACCCTGAGAATAAGCCTTTGGATAGGTAAAAACGCAGGTATTACAAAAAAAAAATATTTCCACTGATCTTTTGTATTTATAACTAGCCGGCCCGACAGACTTCGTCCTGTCAAAAAAAATTGTAATGTGGCGGTGTTTTGTGCCTACCTTTTTTCTATACTTTGCAAAAAATTATCCTGAACAGAACCGTCATCCTGGTAATCATTCGGTGTGAATTAAAAATAATTAAATAAAACACTATAAGCATTTAAAAGTAAGTAATTTTAATAATGTAAATCATAATTCAAAAATCAGTTCAATTTTCATTGTGCTTTGTGATAAACAATGTTTTTTGTTTGATTACCTGGCGCATAGACAAACAAATCTGATGGTTTTCCAATACGGGAACAAACAACATACAATTTTCCATGTGAAAAACATGGGTTTTCTAAATTAATACCACAAACACTTAATGATACCATAAACGCACTGGAAACGCATTGGGATGCATGGTGCGAGAACATCTTCTGCTTTATACTATCCTTTGAATATAGTTGGTCGATATTTCGCAACATTATAATTGCCGATCCAACCTTTAATTGAAGATTTTGAGGTGACAATTTTAGCAAATCCAGCGAGTTTAAAAACTCCGGTGGATCGTCTTGGTTAGTTGCCGAATCAACTGATTAACCTGTACTTTGTTCTTGAATTTTGAAATTTAATTAATTTACTTCAATGTTTTTGGCTGCCAATATAGCTTGATTAATAGAAAGATATTTCTATGTTTATATAAATATATTCAAAATTAGATTATCAAAAACTACACAAAATGTCATGACATAGATCATTGTTTTTTTTACAAATTGCGTTGCCTACTCGATTATAGAAGAAAAGGGCTATTTTTAGGGTTTTCCAGGCAATTATTCGTTTTTTTCTCGCCGTAACAACCATCCTTGGACTTCAACGAACATTTTAAAAAAAGAATTGGCCAAATTGGTCCAGGCGTTGTTGAGATATGCGCTTACCAACACATTTTGCGATCCATTTTTATATATATATAATTACAAACAAATTTTAATAACAGTACAGTAAACCAATATGTAACATCCTTTACTGCGTTTTCGAAAGTTTTATAAAAATTCTTTTAGTATTACAATATTTTTCAAAATTCAGAATACTTAATGTTTTTTAACTAATCAAATATCAATATAAAAAATGTAATATCAATATACATAAGATAGATAGCAAGAAACAAATCACCAGCCCTGAATCCAATTATATCATATAATTAATAAGTTTGTATAATTTATATAACAATAATAATGTATGTATTTCGTAAATAAAAAACACAAATTGTACTCAGAATTAATTTTCAATAAATACTGATTTATTTTTAAAATTATATCATGTCGATTAATTCAAAACATTTAACATAGGTGCAACTGAACAATATAGGTGATTTTATAATTAATTCGCAATTTTGGGTTTTATAATATACTAAATAATAAAAAATATCTTTGTCGAATATTTTTAAATAGTAAAAGTTTGTGATATAATACATTCATATTCATCATTCAATTATATTCTATTTATATCATTCAAGTAAACTTAATATATAACATTGAAAATTCTATAATATCTTATAATATAAATATAGAATTCTAAAAATATACATTTACCCTTCACTATTTGCACTTCAATATTTATTACTTTGCAGACATAAGGATTTTGCGTACTAAATTATATATGCCTGATTTTTAACGGCACTTTTCAATAAAAATTCTATTCCCTAAAGAACAAAATCATAAAATATTTAAGATTTCATTTTGATCTAATCCATATTTTCGAAGAATTATTGTCCGTAGTGATTATATTGTGTACTATATACCAATTTTTAGAATTTTTTTTTTCAAAATATATATAATTCAAATAGGATATGATAAAATCATAAAATATTTAACTGTATATTATCTTTGCTGTAATTTGTACTTTCCAAAAAATATGTGCCTTGGATTTTCTCAATTGTGTGAATATAATACTAATACTAAAAGACTATATATATATATATATATATATATATATATATATTCATACTTTCAACATTTTTAATAAATTAAGAACCCTTATGACTATTATTTTAATAATTATATACTCACTCTGTCAAAGCTTTGAATAAATTAGTCTGGATTAGTTAAAAAAAAATTGATAATTTTAACACAACTGCAAGACAAAAAGTTGGGTTTTCTTCTAAAATTAGTTGAAAGATTGAGAATTAGTTGAACATTGAGTTTATATTTTGTTAATTTAACAAAATATAAACTCGATGTCTTCCCAAAAACAAATTGTAATGTACATAAAAAAAAATAGTTCTGATATGGACTGTAAGATCTCGTGCAGTTGATATCAAACAATATTAAAATAATAAAGATATTATATATTTTAATAAATTTGATATGATTTGATGATTGTTGGGAAAATATTTCTAATTGAACTACAAATTAAAACTAAAAATAAAGTATTCCCTTAGCATTTTTAAATACATTTTTTAAAATATTATTTAACTTTTTATAAGTCAATCTTTTCATTTAACATTATTTTTAATATTTCTCAGTACTTTTTTATAGCAAAACCATAATAGCAAAACAAAATTAGATGTGTAGATAACAAATAAAATGTAAACTAAGGTAAAAAAAACACTGTTAAATATAAATCAAATTACTCAATGACTATCTATAGACAAATTATAATTTATATGTAAATAAAATAATACTAATAACAACAATTTGCTTTTAACATCCCAAAAAGAAATTGGTGAAAATTGATAAGATCTCGCATTATTTTTCGAAGATAATTGGCCGAACCATATTTTTTTTGTTATTATCAGCTATTAGCAAAAAAGTGCAATTTCTTGCAACGTTTTGATGAAACACCTTCAAAATATTTCTTTAAAAGTGAGGAATAAGTAAAATTAGAAAGAAAACTTGAGGTAAGAATCGTGGACTGTAAACTGTTATGTTGTATTATTTTTAATAGCCAATGATTTAATTTTAAATAATTTTATTATTTTAAACAAATTTTATTTTATTTGATATTTAACTGTCCGAAGGAAAATTTGCAGAAACTCGATAATATCTTAAAATAGTTTTGAAAGGTGATCGGTTGCGCCGTTTCTTTAGAAGAGTAATATTTTTATTAGTCAAACATTTAATTTTAAAACCACTTTGATATTTCTCAGAAAATTTATTTTTATTCGAGTTTTTGACTTTTCGAATGGAAATTTGGTGAAACTCAATAAGGTCTCTCATTAACTCATTTTATTTATATCTCTCATTAATCACTTTATTTTAAACTAACATTATTATTTATCAATAAATTTTCTTTTATTTGAGTTTTTACTTTTCAAAGGAAATGTTTGCTGAAACTAGATAAGTGCTCGCATTAGTTTTGCAAGATGATCGGCCGAGCCTTTTTGAATTTGCAAAAATGCACTCTATTTTTTACCCACTTTTTCTTAGAAGATCTTGACCATATTTTGGTAAAAAAATGAAGTATGAGTAAAGTTAGAAAGAAAACTTGTAGTTAAAGTCATGAAACGCCGAATTGTCATTTTGTTATAAATACATTTTCTCATTAGGCAAAGGTATTAAGTAACTTGGTATTTAGTAGCAAAGAAATAACTGAAATTCCTGAAAAACCTCCCAAAAATGATACAAATTTGTGAATAATCTTCACATAAAGTCACTATTTATAATATAAAATTATACCAATTTATAATTCCTAATATAATAGTAATAGAATGGGTTTTCACTTGAAGCAAAAAAATAAACGGAATACTATTGTAAATCTTAATAGATATTTCATATTAATAATTTAATATTTGTGAATCAAATATAATATCTGTTTTTGTGATTCTATGTAACATTTTGTTTATTAAATTTTTATGTAACAATCAGAATAAAGTAAGTATTCAAAATATTTTTTTACTTAAATTTGAGTTAAAATTGCATTATAAAAATCAGTGTGAAATATATTCTAATTAATATAATCCAGTTTAGGTCGAGCGTTCGACGGGTTAAGATCGAGGTAAAATTAATACAAATAATATTAGATAACAAATAATAAACGTGGTATGAGTCACAGGCTCGGGCCTGCTGATTTACGGCTGCCGGCAAACGGCAACAATAGTGTAGTGAGCACAGAAGTCGAAACTGGAATTAAAATAAGTAATGCAGTGCAATTAATTAATAATACGGATTATACGGAATATGATATTTCCGAAGGTATTGTTCATAGTAAAAATGAAATTCTAAGTGAGAATCATGTTGGAAAATTAGTTAATTCGAATAAAGTAAATAGCGTTCAAACGGATCTAAATGTTAAAAATAGTGACAGTAAAAGTATTAAAAAAAGTGGTGTAGTTAGTAGTAATAAGTCAGAAATAAGAAAAGATAGTAAAAAAATGGATAAAATAAATAAAATAAAATCTGAAAGGAATGCGTTAAATAAAGATGTGATTAAAAAAGTTATAGTGGAATTGAATGAAGAGGAAATAAAAGAAATAATAAATATTAATAAAAACAAAGCAAGTGAAAATTTGAAAGAAACAGTTAAAAACTGGTTTGATATGGTAAATGAATCTCATGTGAATAGTAATGATATGGTTGTTGAGGAAGAAGTCGATACAAATCAAAAAGAAATGACAGCTTTAAAAGATTTCGAGGGAAATCATAATGATATTGCAGTAAGAAAAAATTTTAATAAGAGTTTCAACATGTTAACTAGTGGAATAAATTTCTACAGTGCATTAGATGAAGGGCCTTATGAAGTTTATGCAGAATCAGAAAATCAAAATCTAGGTAACTACCATAGCGTTGCGTTGGGAAGAATGATTTATAAAGATTCCCCAGCATTAAGTAATAATATAGAAAATTTCACAAAAATTGGCAAAAACAAAATTAAAATAACATTCAAAAATTTTGAGTTTGCAAATAAAATAATTAGTGAAATTTTTTTGACCAAAAACAAAATAAAAGTGTATATTCCTAAACATAAATTATGTAGGACAGGTATAATATTCAATGTTGATTCTGATATGGATGAGGAAGAAGTTAAAGAAGTCATTAAATCAGAAATTGAGATAATTGATGTTAAGTGTATTAAAAAAAGAAATACAAACCATAGTTTTAACAAATCGCAAATGGTTAAAATTATTTTCAAAGGAAACTATTTGCCAGATAAAGTTTCTATATATTCTGTGAAATTGCAGGTGAGTCCATATATCCAAAATGTTGTCCAATGCCACAAATGCTGGCGGTATGGTCATATCAGAGTACAATGTAAAAGCAAAATTAGATGTCGCAAGTGCGCTAGGGAACATAGCACAGATACATGCCTCATTGAAAAAGATTTTGAATGCGCTGTGTGTCATGAACAACATGAAGCAAATGATAAAATTTGCGAAGTGTTTCAATATCATAAAAGAATTAAAGAATTAATGGCCTTTCAGAATATATCATATTCTGAGGCTAAATTTATTCTTCGCAATCAAAAATATGCAGAATCAGCTAAAATAAATCATTATAATCCGAATTTTAAAAGCACGTTTCCTAGAGTTAATGAAACGGGTAAATTTGGAAATAATTCTAGGCATAAGAATAAGTACGAAGTGCTAAGCCATCTTCAAGAGCAAGAAATAAATATAGAACCAAATAGGTTAATGGCTATGAATAAACCTAGGCAAATAATTGAAAGAAGGCAAACAGTAAATATCAGATCTGGCAATCAAATGCATAATAGGAATTTAAATCTAGCATTGGGAGTGAAAAATAGTAGCGAGAAATTCGGTAAAAATTTAGATTTGGAAGAATTTAAAAAAATGCAAATAAGACATGAGGAACTATTGAAGAAAGTGAGGGAAACATACAAGAATAAAGAAGATGTTGTTATAGAGGAAGTCCTGGTAAAAGTTAAAAATGATTTTGATTTAATTCTCGAAAAGTTAAACTTTGAAGTTTCTAGGAAAAGCATTGCTCAAAAAAATACAGTGGGAGATGACAATAGTACAAAAGTTAAAAAAAAAAAAAATTACAAATAGTTGAATAAATTTAAAAAACAAATTAATAAATCTCATAATGAATTTTTACAATGGAATATTAGATCTTTTAACGCAAATAAAGAAAGTTTAAAAAATATTTTTTGTATATCAACATAGATTAAGGCTAATGAGTACAGGGAAAATGTGCAAAAGAAAATTATACAATCACAATTACAATTTATTTTATGGAAACAAATATTCTACAATTCAACTGTAGGTCTTTGATACATAACAAAAGTAGCATTGAGCATTTCTTATTTGAAAACAAAATACATATTGCTACATTTTCAGAAACATGGTTGAAGAGCGATAGGAAATTTTTGCTCAGGGGATATAAGACTGTGCGCAGTGACAGAAAGGATGGGTATGGTGGTACTGCAATTCTAATTAAGGATAAAATAATTATAAATAAAGTATTAGCTTTTAATACGGGAACAATTGATATAAATAAATTCCAAATATCTGGTATAGAATTTTGTGCAGGAAAACATCAACTATCTATAATTTCGGTATATATTGTACTTAACTATAATATTTCTGTTAGTCAATGGAATGATTTATTAAGTCAGATATCCAAACCTTACATAATTTGTGGTGACTTTAACGCTCATCATATGGCATGGGGGTGTAATTGGAGTGACAAGATTGGCAATAACTTATTGGAAGTTATTAATGATAACAATTTAATTATATTAAATAACGGGAATCCGACTTTGAATTTTAAGAATAGTTCGACAGTAGTAGACATTACATTGTGTACTCACGAGGTGGCACATAAAATTGTATGGAATGTCAGGAAATATTCTCTTGGATCTGATCATTATCCAATAATTATGCAACTAAGAGAATCACCTATTATAAATAGAACTAGGGAATATTGGAACTGCAAAGCTGCCGACTGGACAAAATATCAAAAAGTAATCGAGTATTACTCAAATGATTTTGAAGTAAATGACCCGGTTGTTGCTTATACAGAATTTATGAACATAATCAATATTGCAGCGGAGAAAAGTATACCAAAAAAGAGAATATGTTCCAATATTAAACACTTTAAACCTATTTGGTGGGATAATGAGTGCGACGAACTTATTAGGAAAAGAAGAGATGCAGAAAAAAATTATAGGCAGAAATCTAACTACCATAATTATTTAATATGTAAAAATATTAATGCTGAAGTCAGAACGATATTCAGCAGAAAGAAGAGAGATAGTTGGCATGAATATACTAATAATATTAAACCAAATACGTCTACCAGGGAAGTATTTAGGACAATTAAATGTTTGAAAAAATATATAGAACCTGAAAATTTACAAGAAAACGTTAACCCAAGTATGATTGAGAATATTATTGATTCTTATGCTCCATCTAGTGTTAGAAATGATTATTTCAATGTGGATAAAAAGGTTTTTGGACGCGAAACATTCCTATTAGTGAAACCTTTTACATTGTGGGAATTAGAAATTGCTTTAATTAAAGGTACCGATACCGCACCAGGTATGGATGGAATATTTTATTCTATGCTCATAAACTTGCCAATGGTGGCAAAAGAGATTTTACTAAAATTGTTTAATAAAGTATGGACAAATCCGGAAGTAATTGGGGCCTGGAATAAGTATATTACAATTTTAATCAAAAAACCTAATAAAGATGCGAATGAGATCTCCGCGTATAGACCGATTTCTCTTGCATCCTGTGTTTCAAAGGTAAAGGACAGAATGATTAAAAGAAGACTGGAGTGGTGGAGTGAAAAATATGGAATTCTACCAAAAAGTCAATTTGGCTTTAGGAAGGGTATGGGAACACAGGATAGTTTAAGTAATTTTATTAGTGACTTACATATATCCTTTGCGAAAAATAAGTATGTTGTGGCACTTTTTAGTGACATCAAGGGTGCATACGATAATGTTTTACCTAAAACATTATCAGAAGCTATGTCAAAGATTGGACTACCATGTAATTTTATTAGGGCAGTTACTAATAATATTTTTGAAAGGGAATTATATTTTAGAATAAATGGTAAAATAATTGGTCCAAGAAAAATATATAAAGGATTACCACAAGGAGGTATTTTAAGCCCTTTATTATATGCGATATACGTAAGAGATATAGAAGGGATCTTGGAGCCAGAAACAAAAATTTTGCAGTATGCGGACGATGTGGTTATTTATGTAGAAAAAGCAAGCCTGCAAGAAGCTTGTGAGGTAATGAGTAAGAATATTGATCGCTTTCATGTGTGGCTGGAAGAGAAAGGTCTGGAATTATCAGATAATAAAAGTTCAATTGGTATTTATACAAGACACAGAAATATTAATCATGTGGATAAGATAAATAGTAAATATCACATCATTAAAGTACAAAAATATAACAAATTCTTAGGGGTTATATTTGATCAAAAGTTATCTTTCAAACTACACATGGATTATGTGCTTAAAAGAGTAGAAAAAAGAATAAATATTTTGAGAATGACAAATGGTACATGGTGGGGATCACACCCTATTACGTCCTTGAATCTTTATAAAACACTAATAAGACCCATTTTTGATTATGGATGTATTGTATTTAATAATTCGATTTACTGTAGGGTATTGGACAAAGTTCAATATAACTGTTTGAGAATTTGTATGGGGGCTATGCGATCCACTCCCACTAATGCCCTTTTGGTGGAAAGTGGGGAGATGCCTTTATACCTAAGACGACAGTTCATTTGTGACAAATTTATACTTAAAAAAATAATAATACAGGATAATCAAATTATAGACAAAGTAGGTAAAATTTCAATAGACACTACAATATATAAGTATTGGAAAAAGCGAAAAAAACCATGCCTAGTTAATAGCTATTTGTATGTAAATAAAATAAGAGAGGAAGGTATCAATTATACAAAACACCCATATTATAATACACTTTATCTGGATATATATAGCATTTCTGATGATATTTTTAATATAAACATGACAAAAATAAGAGATTACAATGTAATTTACACTGATGGATCTAAGCTTGATCATAAAGTGGGTTGCGCAATATATTTGGAAAATTTGAACATTAAGTTGGGATATAAACTGCCTGATTTTGCTTCAATTTTTACTGCGGAAATTTTTGCTATTAAAAAGGCAATAGAGTTAATTCAAAGGCACAAAATAATGAAGGCAGTTATATTCACCGACAGTAAAAGTAGTATAGAAACTCTACAAAATTTATACAACAAAACTCAGACATCAAGTGTGGTTCGATATTATTAGGCTGATGAGAATAGGGTATACCATTAAAATAATATGGATTAAGGCTCACTCAGGAATCAAAGGAAATGAAATAGCTGATAAATTAGCAAAACAAGCAACAAAAAATGGATCTATTATGCATGTAGCAACATACAAGGATTATGTAAAACGGTGTAAAAATAGAAATTTTAAAGAGTGGCAAAAAGTATGGATCGATCCAAATGAGACTAGAGGGGCCTATTATAGAATATGCAATCCAGAAGTGGGAAGCAGAATGTGGCAAGAAAGTTTCAAATTCGAGGATAGAAAAACCTTAGTAACATTAACGAGGTTAAGATTAAACCATGGAAGCTTTCCATCACACCTGCATCGGATAGGTGTTGCAGCTTCGAATGTATGTAGGTGTGGTAAAGCAGTTGGAAGTGGTGAACATTTAATATTAGAGTGTGGCCTGTTTGAGAAGAACAGACAAGATATGTTGAATAAGCTGCATGAGTGTAGTTGCATAGAAAAACCAGTTAATTTAGTTACAATATTAAGAAGTGTAAAGTGCTATAGTATTTTGGTTAATTTTATTAGATTAAGTGGTATAAATATATAATTATTGTTTATTGTTAATATAATAATGTATGTGGCTGTATTGTTATTAGAGGCCAAATAAAAATAAAATAAAAAAAAAAGCAGATGACTTGGCGCTTGTGATCGAAGGAAACTCCAGAGATGACTTGGAAAGAATTGTGTTAAATAATAAGGCATGCCGTACTACGGCAAACAATGCACTCCAAGCAATGAACGGCAACATGCCACTTGATTTAGAAGTCATATAGTGAGGAATCTAAAGGAATCACATTTAAATGTAGAAAAATAATCTTGAATATCCATGCCTTCGACATAAGCTCACCGTTTACTTTCCTGGCTCGGAATTACCTACTGTTCCAAGACAACATTTTCTCTCATGATAAAAAAAAAACAAATTTGAGAACGCAAATTACAGATGCACATTAAGAGGATTAATTAAAGCTGGGTGTAACGATTTAAACATTTTATGAAACCCTTATTGAGACAGAAGACAAAACGTATATCCAAAACGGCCTATTAAAAATTGATTTGCTTTGCTTTTCATTGAAACCTTAAAGCTTTTTGTACCATAAACATAACCTGAAATATGTATTTTATTCATCCACGTGCACGTGGATGTTACTTATTCGACTAAAGTAATAACATATTCGACTAAAGTTTATATGAGACAAGCAACGACATAAAAAGTCAAACTTCACTTTCGCGATGTGCAGTATCATATATCGGCAAAAATAAATCTTATGTGACGTTACATTTGTTAATTATATTAATAAACAGGAAAAAATTGTATGTATTGTTGATTAGTATTTGTGTGTTGGTAGTTTTCCACTTATAAATATTGGTAAAAAAAAAATACCATCGTATCTTACGCGTTACATTGTGTTGCTCATTGAATATTTAAAATTCGTTAAATGTAATTTATTGCATCAGTAATTATCTTCCAGCTATCAATTGTCGAGTGATTACGAATTGATTTTATTCAATATTACTTTTTCTTTACATAACATCCATGCTGCATGATATTCTCAATTTCCTTCGAAGTTAATTTAATTTCACAAATTTGGCGATTTATATTATACAAATGAGTATTTTGTTGAGAAGGGAAAATAACTTGTACCAGATATCAGGCAAGTCAGGCGAAGGTCCAACAATTTTATCATCATTACAATTGAGTTGGACAAATCCATCTTCACCAACTTGAATAATTTCTGAAAGTATTGAAATACATTCGTTTGACAATAAATTGTATTTGATCCATGGTTAAGAAGTCCGTACAAATTAAAAATATCCTTCTGATTGATTATATATGGATGGTCGGTCAATTAATGCGTTTGATATACTACTATTAATTGTAATGATATTTTTTTCTCATACCTCAAAATACCATTGGATGTTTTAAATTCCTTCTTCGGTTATCATTTCATTTGATATATTGTATTGATCAAAGCAGGGAAACAATTTCTGATGTTCAATGAAAAATATATTCTTCACCATAAGAACTGAAATTCTAGGCACCCGTCTAGACAAATTGTCAAAGACAGAGCGGTGTCTTCTTATCTGATTGAAAGCTAATTTCATAATCACTAGGAATGAGAGAACCTTTGAATATCTTGAACTGGAATGAAAGCTTACCAAGATAACATATACATGTGTCAAATAGTCAGGCACATCGTAGCAATCATTGCAATCATAGCGATCATTATAAATCAAATTTCTTTTTACCTCATCGCACCTGAACTTGTGACTCATGAACAAATGAAAAATTCTAATGACCTTCAGCCATAAAGTTTCTGATCACATCTCATTTGATATATAATTCAATTACAATATATATTAATTTCAAATTGTGCGGAAAACACCTTGCATTACGCACTAAATCCTCGTATTATGTACATATTTGAATTAATATTGATTCCTTCCATGACATTTTTTATTTTTCATATTATTTCATGTAGGAGCAAAGCTGTGTATCATCAGCTTTATACTATATTCATACCGTCTTTCATCTTGAAATAAATTTGTCCTTATAATAAATATGAATCATTTTGCTTACTACTGTCAAACAATTTAACAGATTAAATATTTAAATTGTGTAATTTCCAGTAATACGTAATTGTTTTGATCTAATTGCAATTAAATCGCAATGTGATATTTCTACATTATTAGCCCTTATTAGTGTTATCCATCATTCATTAGTAATTGTTGTTAAAATTAATATTATTGTATTTATTTTTGATATAACTGCAGTAGTATAATTAATAACAGTGTTTTCACTTCAATTCACTAGTCCATTAAAATTCGTTTCACTATAAAATCTCCTGTTAGTAATATTTTCAAATTTGTTGTTTGCATTCAACAAATGAAATTCTGTTTCAATTCCCATGCTTTTTAACAATTTTACATATTCAAAGACCACACACACATCACGAAACGAAAATCTAAATCTATAATTCGAGAAAACTACCGACACTTTACGATTAACAATACAAAACATAATTTGAACACTTTGGCAAATTGTACTTGAACTAATAACAACTCATTTTTAGATTTATTTACGCTTAACAAGAAACTCGTGAACAAATAAAAATTAATACGTTGATATAGTAGCACATGAAATTGAACGATTCAATAATTAATTATCTATGACGAAATATTTGTCGCTCGCAAACCATTTTCGAGAAAAAGTTATGCTTTTTATTTGGGGTGGTCTGCCTTGCAAAACTCTATCAAATCGATATACAATATTATTCAAATTTAACATTTGAATAAATTTTACTGGTTAATATATTTCAGATTTTGTTTTCCATACAACTTTTCAGTTTCTTTTATATAAAAATGTGTAATTTAACATTTTGGGTACATGATCTGTCGCCTCCTCAAAAATTACATTTCACTTAAAATCGTTAATTGTTACTCTCATAAAACTCGAACATTATGGATTAACAAATTGCATATAATGAAGTTTTGAAACGAAAATCGCGCTTCTCATAAAAACATTTGCAAATTTTTGTTATTTAATTATAGTTCTGTATTGCTGTAATTATTGCTGTGATATATTTATAATTGAAGTATTTATTTCAGGAATGTACAAATTGATTATTGTTATTCTGCAAGATATGATGTTCCGAATTATTACTGTTCCAATTAATTCTTTTACGAAGTATAACTCATATTTATTTTTACACTAACATACTTGTTACTCTCTAGACATGTTTTTGTTTGCGTTTTGCGTATTAATTACTTGTGTGTTTTGTTTCCACTGAAGAAGAGTCAAATTGGAACTCGAACCGTATGGATCTAATAAATGTATTTTAAGAAACATCTCTTAGTTTTCTTTCTATTCATTATCTGGATAGATGACTGTTAAAAAGTTTGTGTTATCTATAAATTAATTTCTTGAAGGGCGTAACATCAAGCATAGAGCGGTGTTAGGTATTCGATACAAATTGGGAAACATTATTTGAAACATATTGGTAATTTTCGTATAGAAAGGGAGTATCAGTTCGCTTATTAATACTAAGTTTGGCTAAGAAAATAAAAATCGATTCCGCATAGCGTCTTTGTGAGACTTTCGACTCATGATAAAAAAACCTTTGCGTCAAAAAATTGAACGTATGGTTGTTATGTTTTAAATGTCACGATCATCGTTTGTCGTTTCAAACGTTTAAGAAGTTTTAGTCCTGTTTCGCCAATATATCATATATAAATAGCATCTCTAATCTCTCTAATAATAATAATCTCTAATCTCGACAACAGAATTATATTTGGAATTCCTGCGATTTACTCTACCAATATTCGTAAATTTGAATGTAGAAATGCAGGCAGAAAAACCAAAGTTGTACGTTTTATATGATCAGATGATATTCACAGCAAATATGGGACAATTTTGGAATGTTTCATTCAACCGATATATTTGAAACTTTCAAACAAAGAGTTGAATACGATAGAAAATATTTCGAATGCCAAACAGCAAAAGGTATTAAGCGTAGATGTAAACGATTTGCAAATGCATTTATCTTCATTAGAAATATATGCTAGAGGAATGATTCCAAATATAATTCGGTTGAAAAGAGAAACTGAAAGATTAGATGAGAATGAGTTTAATATTGAGGCAGCAAACCAAATAAAGCAGAGGTAAATTGTAAAATAAAAAACGACAAGAACTATAATATTTGCAGTAATTTTGAGTACTGATTTGAGAAAAAAATTCACATCAATTTCTGAACTGTTATATTATTTTCCAAACATTTTCCCAGATAATATAACAGAACTAGATAGAAAACGGAAAACTCTTAGAAATACCAATGTCGATTCGAAGAGACTGAGACGACACCCAGTACAGAGGAATTTTTAAAGCACGTATCAAAATTAGAAAAGGCGATGGTTTCTGCGATGTTTCCATAATTATAGATTTTAATAAGAAAACTCCTGTGTTTGACGCACAGTACTGCGACGGTGACTTATAAATATTTGACAATGTTACAGTATTTATTGAAATCAATTTGAAAACATTTAATATTTCGTTACGGTACGAGAAGTTCCGGCAA
Source organism: Ctenocephalides felis (assembly GCF_003426905.1). Lineage (NCBI taxonomy): Eukaryota > Metazoa > Arthropoda > Insecta > Siphonaptera > Pulicidae > Ctenocephalides > Ctenocephalides felis. The sequence continues at coordinate 81,516 of NW_020539120.1, forward strand.
TTTTCCTTAAGGTACGATGCCATACACCACTAGTTAAAGTATTTAATTATCAAAAGAACAATTAAAATGGTGTTTTAAAACATTAAAATAAACATTATGCAAATATAATATACCTATTAATTTTTTTAATAAAACGTGTTGACACTTTATCGCGACTTCAGTCAGTTCTTGAGCTGTTTGAAAACTCAAATTACCAACCTAATAGTTTATGACAAATCAAACGCAAGTCATAATACTTTAGTATTTAATATTTCAATATAATAATATGATGATTTAATAATTATGAATTACATTCATTCTTTAATAATTATGTAAATATTAATTTTTTTTTCTTTTCAGAAAATCTGTTGACAGTTCATGAACCAAAAGTTTAATTATTTATTTAAATTATTGAAATTTCTAGCATGAAAAATATTGACTGGAAGATATAAATATTTACAAGATATCCAAAATGTTTAATTCATACTGATATACATAGTATATAATTTTACATTCAAATTACCACATTGATATATTAATTTGTATTTATTATTGATATGTATTTGAGTGTCTGTTGTCACAGTTCGTTACAAGCAGCCGACCCAGTCGGATCTAAGTACAGATAAAATATCTACCTGCTATTTATACCTGTGCTATTGCAGTATAAACAGTGTTCAGTTGTAATATATAATACTTAAATTAAATAATTCTTGTGATAGTTTTTGTGTTAATAAATAGTGATTATTAGTGATTAGCGAAATTATTTGCTTAACTCATGAGTCTCCCCTCGGGAAACTCAATGAGCACCTCTTTGAACGTACCACTAACGGAAGTAAATAATGTTCTAAATGATGATTTACAAATTTGCTCGGATTTTGTTACCTAACAACTGCGATTAAAATTAATTCAAATCTCTCAAAATATGTTAAATTCCTCAGCCGCCATGGAAACTGATACTGCGCAAAACAGTTTGACAAATTCATGGCAAACTGTGACGAGTGCAAAAAGAAGACGGATTAATAAGCCGACCGAAACTATAAAGTTGACTAACAGATTCAACGTTCTCACCAATAATGAAAAATCAATAATTAATGATCAACCATCGTCATCATCAGCAAATACTGAAGCAAATTCTCTGCCAAAAAAGGAATTACAACCGCCGGTGTACATTCACGGAGTAACAAACTTTCCCGATATGATTAACGTTCTAAAACCGGTTTTGCCCGATAACGGTTACACAACAAAAACCTTGGCTGACAACGTTATCAAATTTAATGTTTCAACAATAGCAGACTATAGAAACTTTGTTAAATTTCTGAAACAACGCAATGTTGCTTATCATACTTATCAGGTAAAAAGTGAAAGAGCGTACAGAGTTGTTTTGAAATATATTCACTCAACTACTAATGTTGAAGAAATAAAGCAAGAGATTGAGAAAAATGGACATAAAGTGCGTAATATAGTTAACGTCATACACTATAGATCAAGAGAACCGCTTAATATGTTCTACGTAGATTTAGAACCGAAAAAGAATAACTATGAAATTTTTACTGTGAATAAAATTTTAAATAAAATAGTACACTTTGAACCACCGATGCGATCTTCACAAATTATAACATTAAAACATTTGCATATAACATTAAAACATTTTGCAATAAGCCACACATGTGCGTTAAATGTGGAGACGAGCATCCCTCTAAGTCATGTACTAAGACTAAAGAAACTCCAGCTACTTGTGCTAATTGTTTGAATGAACATACTGCTAATTTTAAAGGGTGTCCAGTATATCAGAAAATTATTGCAAGAAGAGAAGAACACATGAACAGACCATACGGTAACCGCATTGAAAAACAATATGGGTCAACAATTTCTAAGAACATGGACCAAATAAGGCATGCAAATTCTCATCATATGACTTATGCACAAGTTATGAGATCACAACAATTTCATCAACAGGCTAATGCAACCAGTGAAAACTCTGCTGGAAATTTAACAATTTTCTTAAATGAATTCAAAAATATGTTCCAACAATTGATGAATCAAAACAACATGATCATAAACATGTTATCAGCTTTCATAAATAAAACAAAGTAAACACCATGGCGAGGTTTATAAGGATTGCGTTATGGAATGCAAATGGGCTCTTGAAGCATAAACATGAGATTCAGTTTTTTCATTTCGAGAATAAAATAGATATACTCCTTGTTAGTGAAACACATTTTACTCATTACTCAAATATGTACGTCCCGAACTATGAATTGTACCACACACCTCATCCGGATGGAACAGCCCACGGGGGCACGGCGATTCTAATAAAATCTGATATTGTTCACGATGAGCTGCAAAATTTTTGTAAAGAACAAATTCAAGCAACTTAATAATTTCTGCCGTATACTGTCCACCTCGACATATTATTAACAGTTTCCAATTCTACGAATATTTCTCAATGCTTGGATCAAAGTTCATAGCTGGCGGTGACTTTAACAGTAAGCATTCTCTCTGGGGCTCAAGGATATCAAATCCAAAAGGTAAACAACTGTATGAGATGATCCTTCGACATGGTTTCTCCACCTTTTCAACGGGCACACCCACCTACTGGCCAGCCGATCCTAAGAAGAAACCCGATCTGTTAGAGTTCTTCGTCGCTAATGGTCTAAGTTTCAAATGTGTTGAAATACAACCTAGTTACGACCTCTCATCAGACCATTCCCCCGTGATAGCAACCATATTCTCTTCGGCTATGGACCTGCAAAGAACTCCAAAACCTCATTCTGCTAAAACTAATAAGGAACTATATCGCCAAATTACTGAGAAAAATACTAATTTAAAAATGAAACTCAAAATATGTCGGGAAATAGAAGATGGTATTGCAACATTCAACAAAACTCTGCTGGAAGCTGTTAAGGCTGCTACACCTATAGCTCAACAAAATCAAAAACATTCTATCCCACTTGAAATAAAAAAACTTTTAAGTGAAAAATGTAAAGCTAGGCGCAAATGACAGCATACACATTTACCGTCTGACAAAAACATTCTTAACAACTTGACTAATAAGCTTAAATCTCGGCTTAAAGAACTAAATGAGGAAAGTTTCAATAATTATGTACAAAGCTTAAATCGATATGATAACTCTATCTGGAAACCGATTAGGAACAGGCTAAAACCGGCTCTCAGGAATCCGCCTTTACGCCGTAACGATATAATAGGAGCAGTAGGTGATGATCTATCATGGGCAAGGAGCGATGGAGAAAAAGCGGAATTATTCGCCCAACATCTATCTTCAGTTTTTAAACCAAATCCTGTTCGCATCTCTTCAAATGATCTAGATTTAAACCCGTTAGCATTGAATATGGTATTCAAAGAAATAGCTAAACTAAAAACTAATAAATCCGCTGGTTTTGACTCAATTACGCCGAAACTGTTGAAGGAAATGCCAAAAAAGGGATTTATCCTACTAACATACCTATTCAACTCTATAATTAGGCTAAATTATTGGCCAATACATTATGAAACTTCAATAGTTAAAATGATTCACAAAAGCGGTAAAGACCCATATAATGTATCATCCTACGGACCTATTAGTCTTCTACCAGTGGCAATCAAAAATATTTGATGTAAATCAAGCTTTTGATAAAGTATGGCACAAAGGATTAGTGTATAAGATAAAATCATCTCTCCCAATTGAGTATCATAAATTGTTGGAATCGTATCTTCAAAATAGACGGTTTAAAGTTAAAGTTAATATGGTAACTTCATCAGCTTGCTTGGTTGAAGCAGGAGTCCCTCAAGGAAGTGTACTGGGTCCATATCTATACCTGCTCTATAATAGCGATTTTCCTACAAATGAAAATTTAACAACTGCAACATTTGCCGATGATATTGCTATTCTATCTTCAGATCCTGATTCAGTTGTTGCATCGAGAAGACTTCAGAGTCATCTAAGAGTCATTGAAAAATGGACTAGCAAATGGCGTATAAAAATTAATGATAATAAATCAACTCATGTAATATTTACACTCAACAAATCTTCTTGCCCAGCAGTTCAATTTCATGATAAGACAATTCCAGTTAAACACTCAACAAAATATCTCGGGATGATATTAGATAGCAAACTAACCTGGAAGCAACATATACTTTCAAAAATAGCTCTAGTAAAAAATAGAGCTAAGGAACTCTACTGGCTCATAGGTAACAAATCAAAATTGCCTATTGAAAGCAAACTACTAATATATAAAACAATAATAAAGCCGATATAGACCTATGGTGTGGAATTATGGGGATGTGCAAGAAAATCTCACATTGATTCAATTCAACGAGCTCAATCAAAAATTCTGAGGCAGATCGTGAACGCTCCATGGTATGTTAGTAATAAAACTATTCATGACGACTTGAGCATACCATTAGTGAGAGATGCAATTACCAGTACCAGTCATCGCCATTTTGAGAAGTTGGAATCCCATCCCAATGAAATAGTTAAGCATCTTTTTCAAGAACCCCGATCTAGGAGGCTCAAAAGAAAAGTTCCATTTGATTTGAAGATTGATCAATAAAGACCAGACTTAGCCATTGATTTACCTCAGCCAGATTAGTTGACCACTCGATGGAGTGGCAGCTATTAAAATTCAGCCAATCTATTATGTGTGTTTGTATGACTGTGTGTGAGTTTAAACATAAGCACAGTAGCTCATAGAATTTTGTAAATTCTGATTGCTATTAAATAAAGTATATAAAAAAGTATATAAAAAAAAGAGTGTCTGTTGTTTTCCAATTAGAAATATTTGTCAACAACAAAGAGAATACTATTACGTTTTAAGCATTACATGATGTGTTGCCTGTTGAATAATAAAAAGTAGTTAAATGTATTTTATTGCATGAGTAAATAGTAATTAATTACCCTCCAAATTTTTCTTAATATTTGCAATTGTAAATACAAATTGTTAATATCGTTTTTAAATATCGTGGAGTGACTACGAGATCGATTTTATTCAGCTTTTTATTTTTATAATATCCATGCTGCATCTCATGTCTCCATTTCCATCATATGACTTCACAAATTTAGCAATATATGTTAAACCAATAAATAATTTGTGGAAGATTGGAAATAACTTGTCCCATAGTTCAGGTGTTCTTGTATTCAAGGAATAATTATCAATGGACATGTTTGAAGGTTTTGATGAATTTGAAATTGAGGAAGTGCGCCTTCATTCAGCATTAAGGCATGGTGATAGCATTTTATGTGTGAGTTTAAATATTTAATAAAGTAGACAATATATATATATATATATATATATATATATATCATAGTGTCAATTTCTGCTATAGCAGTAATCCAAGAACTTTCTATTAAATTATAATTAAAAAAAACACTGGTCTGGTATAGGTAAACTCATTTTCTTTGCTATAGAAAAAAGCAGATCCTCCATCCATACTGTTTCTCCTTGGGCCAGTTAAAAATTCAATAAAATCAATCCTGGTCGTGCTAATTCAAAATGCTTTTAAATTTTTGAAATCGGTTCAGCATTTATTGACAAAACATCGACAAAAGCTCAAAAAATGGCTCACAAACATACTTATTCCAAAACTTGTTCTCAAACGATTCAGATTGACTTGTCAGGTATAATAGATAATGCAATATATCACAATGTACTATCGAGTGAAACTTCTTAGGCGTCTTTAAACAAGGTTGCTTTAAATGTTCAATGCAAAGTGAGCTAATGTTTGAATAATGATTGTTTTAGAATGCCATAGATTAGGAATGCTGAATTTTGTTTTAGATTTTTTTTAGAATGTAAAATGTTTTTCAAATGTTATGGATTATTCCATAATTTGTAGAATATTTATTAGAACATTGTAGACTGTTTGAAAGTGTTGCATAGTCTTTAAAGGTCTTGCAGACTGCCCGCAAGCATTGCAATCTCATTTTCACATAACAAAGTTTTTCTTCTTTTGCAGAGTATCACTTCTATTATTTTTATTGTTTTTTTTTTGTAGGAAGATGAAGAATTTCCTTTGCTCCTCTCAAAAAATAAAAAACATAGAAGCTTTAAAATTGAGTTTTGTCAGTTCTTCAAAAATGTCATAAATAGGGGTGGAAAAGAAATAATTTATAATGATTTTTTATAAAAAATCTGACCTCAATCTTGAAACATTTGTCAAGATTGGATCAGAAAAATATACGATACACGACAACATTGGCAGGTAAATTGTATTCGTGAGAATGATTTTTATACGTAGACTCTTCTATGGATTTTTAGATATTTTTAGATTTCTATATATTTTACACATTTCTAGACAATTTCAAAAATATGTAGCCATTTGTAGATATTTTTTTCAATTTTTGTACATTTTTAACCCTTGCCAGTAGGTGACATATACATTTATTTATGTATATCTAGACATTTTTGTACATATTAAAATTTTTTAAGTTACATTTAAACATCACTAGACATTAAAAATTAATACATTGGCAAAAGAGTTGAAAAAATATTTTAAAATTACCATTTGATTTACTGATTTTTTATATATCTAATCAGGCTTGTCCATAACTACAGAGTTGGCAGGGTTACTTCAACAAGCGGCTTCAGAAATGAATCGGTACTCGAAGCTAATTCAGGCCGAAGAAGCGAAGGAGACGAGGCGTGATCTGAGTCGCTTAAAATCCCTTCTCTCAGAAAGGAATAAATTAAATGAAAAGTATAGGGAACTAGAATTGTGTATCAAGTCCCTATACAGGAATATAATTTATAAACGCATGAAGTAAGATATTTTGACATTTCTGGGCCAATTCTCGGATAACACAGCTAAGTTTTGTTTGCAGACTCCTGCTTTAACATATCATGTCTTAAATAAGCATATGTTCAGGATTATGTATTCTTGGACCACGTCGTGTAGGAGGCACTCTTTTCGATTGAATTGAATAGGTCCTATTCAGTTTCCTTTTCTTTTCATGATCGTTCTCAGTGAAGTCTTTTATGGACTTATTCTTTTGTTATCTTGTCAGTCCACTTTATTTTCTCCATTCACCTGTCTCCTGCGCACCACATTTTAAAACTCTCCAAATAGTTCTTTTTCTTAGAGTCCATGTCCCTGATCCGTAAAGAGCTATGCTCTAGACATAACATTTTTTATCAATATCATCCACAAGTCGAGACTTGGTTGGTTCTCAGTAGTGTTCTCATCTTCGCAAACTCCACCTTGGCGCTTGCGATCTTTGTCCTGATGTTTCTCGTGCTGTATTCGTTTCTGGTCAGAATGCTTCCTAAATATTTGAAATGATCAACGTCTTCCAATTTTCGATTTTCTACTGTTATCTTCAGAGTATCATCTCGTTTTGATACTCTCATCACTTCCAATTTGTCGATGCTGATTTCCGTCCCATATCTTCTACCCATTTCGACGATTCTGTCCATCATGTTTTGCCGCTCGGTTTGGTTTTTTGATATTACCACTAGATCAATCATTTTGCCATATAAAATAAAATATGTCACCAGGAATAGCTGTTACACCTACCATAATTCCTTGAACCTACCATAATTCCTTGATCAGTTTATTTACAGAAATATCGCACCTGTCACCAGAAGTGTGAGCATACGTGATTTCGGCCGCTTGATAAGAAAACACCTGGGACTATTCTTAAATGAGTGGACTTTGCGACTCATTGCATTTTTTGTCTATGACAAGGTATATATATATATATAAAATAAATGGTAGTCTTTCATCCATGCTTCCTGATCCTGCACTTCGGTTTTCAGTACCCTGTATTTTCTCTTTACCAATCCCTTCAGCCCTTCTATTTTACCATCCACGACGTCGTGCAGGAGGCACTCTTTAGTACAGAACGGGTCCAATCCAGTTTCCTTCTTTCTTCAGGATTCGTGAAAAGGCCGATCTTGAAATGTCAAGAGAACATAAAAATCTCCTCAGGCAGTTACTAATAATGATTTTTTCCATATCTACAGGCTGCTTCAGTTCGAGCAGAATCATTGAAAGTATTGATACCATTATATGAAGAGCATGAGCTAACAAGCAAACTGAAAATATTTACGCATAGATATCAAAGGAGACTTGTAAGTTTAACTTGGGATAAGAGCCGATGCAATCAAGAGATTGCAATGCAGCTTGTCACGGCTATGTTCAGGTGAGAGTTGAGAATAAAAATGTTCACTTAATAGACATATGCATGAAACTTTTGATGATGATAACCCAGTAAACACCCAGCGGTAGTAGCAATCTTATATTACAGCTGTTCAAAAAATAATAGTATATTGCCAGCGATAAAGTACAAAAATTCCAGCAATAAATGAATGTATGTTAATTCTAATTGAGGAGTGAAGTTGCGAAAACAATATTTGTTTAGGCGTTGTTTGACATAATCCACTGTCTCAACAAATATTATAGAAGTTATTAATCAACAATTTATTAATCTTCATTTCTCTAATGAAGGTTCATTTCTAAATGATAATTACAATGACAAACCGATCATGTCATATTTGAAGTATGACTTTAATTACATTATTGTTTTTAAATATTATAAATATTTTTAATGCTATTATAAATATATAATTTATAATTTTTTATTATATAAATGTGTATATATAATAGTTGACGCTATGGGTTGTAGCCCCTTTCTGGGGTATTGCAATGACTGCCGCTTATTATATTTTAGCATTTCCCCATTACGAAAGGTGTACTTCAACTTCTTAACCCGACTTCTACGAATGTCCTGTAATTACCTGTTAAGACTGATATAGCTAATTAATTATCCATTTTTGTCCATTCAGGCCCTATCCGTACTTATTCACCAGGAAAGACTTGAACACGGTTTCAAGTTTGATGTTCTCTCTAAATCGAAAGGTTGCAGTGGCAGCAGGAACGTTTTTTCATAATGTTTTTTTGAAATTGGATGAAGATTCAAATGGGGCCGGGTTTGGGGTTCGATGGTTCAGGCATGTTTCAACTTCCATCATTGAATTGAAAGTAAGTAAAATATGTATATATGATAGTCATGTGGATGTCGTATAAATAATTTTTTTGAATCTTTATTCTTTATTTTTATTATTTTTCAGGGATTAAATTTTATTTCTTATCTAGTGGATGCCCTAGTCGCAAACATTGAGATAATGAAAGATTGGAATTCGATGATCCATATTTTAACTCAAGAAAATGATGATCCTGCGACCCCAATCCCCCAACTTCAAGAAATTTTAATTGAAATTATGTTCTGGTGTGCAAGTCTTTCAAGTACTGGTGAATATCCGGGGGAGAGAGCAACTGATAACATGGTAATATTGCATTGCAATGATGCATATATAAAACTGAGGTAACTTGACCTATTTTAATGTACTGACTTTAAGAGGGCGGACAGATAAGCATTTTCCAGAAATGATCTCAAGTTGCAATATTCTCAACGAATTCGAATATGGTCGATAATTACAAGTACAGGACTGTACCTAATTGATATGCAGCTGCTCTCCTGGTCAATTAAATAAACAAAACGCTCTTGGTCTCCAGACAATTTGATTTTTTTTTTGGATTTTTGGACGGTGTATGAACTCATGACCAATGGAATAGTTTTGTGGGAATCAGTTTGTTGCTTTTAGTACTACACATCTGTTTCCTTGATGTGATATTATAGCATGATAGTCGTCAAACGTTTAAGGCAATAATTTATGAGTCCAATTAGAAGTACAACATTAACTAAATCTAAACCGATCAAGTAAAAGTACCCTGCCCTGGTTTTAATGTCAGTACACGCAAATGGGTAAAACTATCCAGTTGTTTCTTCTTCTAGTGTGTTGATTATATGTTTAAACATTATTTTTTATTTCTAAATTTCATTAGTTTTCATATATACAGGTCCCAAGTTTAAAACAAAGAAAACAAATGAAGAAAGAAAAATTAAATATCACAAAACATCTAATGCCTGTGATAGCAATTCTGTTGGCTCGCTTCAAAACCAATGTGAATTGTATTATTCATTTGATCAGAATACCTCAATATTTTGACCTCGAAAATACAAGTGAGATGGAATATCTGGTTAGTATTTTAATTTTTGTACCTATGAATACCTATAAGGATTACTTGTCTTTTGCTTGAATTGCCACCAGCAGGAGTATATTATATTTTAACCAGAAATTTTAATTGCATATGGGAATGTTGATGCATCTTGCATTTGTAGATTTTCTAACTTTTTAATATATACTTACTAGTTTTAATCTAGTGTTTTATGTTTACAGCATTTAAGGAATTTATTGGGCGCTCTGCAAAACATCGCCCAGGAGTGTACCGACACAATAGTGTTAGACAACTGCAGCAAGACTTTGCATTGCCTTTATAAAAGGGCAAGCATTGTTGCAGATTGCGATGCCGCCATATCGACCATTGTCGACGAATGCGCATTTGTATATATGGAGCCATATCTTGTATGGCAAAGTATTGTGGATGGGGTACGAATTACATTTTTGTCATGTGTAGAAAGTTGCCAAACAATTCATCTCTTGATCAGAAATAATTTTTCTTTCTAGCAAATAGATCCAAAATATGCTAAGAAAGAGGATTTTCCTCGGATTGTAAATTCTCTGAAGAAAATATGCATTTTCCACTATTTACATAACATAAATTATTTAGATATATGGGATGATTTTTTAGAAGAATTTAAAGTGTTTAGGAATGGTGTCTTTGAAAGAAATCTTCCTATCAAGGTATGTCAATTAGACCAAAGATTAAACATAACTAATTTTACTAATTCATACTCCTATCAAAATATATTTTAGGGATCGATATACTGCCTACTTTCCTACGGCACATATTTATCTTGGGAATTGATGGAAGTAAAAGATATGGATCTAAATAATATGGTACTCAATGCTATGGCTTGTATGAAACGAGCCGATGTATTGAAGTTGCTGGTAAAGTGGTATTTATAAATCGTTCAGATATTAAAAATAAAGTAGTCCACTAGAGTTTCCATGTCACAAACAACAACATAAAAAGAAAATAAATCTTATATTAAAATATTACAAAAAAATGGAACGTATAAAGAACCAGAAAATATCGATAAAGTATTTTTGTTTTTAATACATATAATAATATAAAAATAGGAACCTATTTTTGCGAACAAAATGTGCAGCATCTTGTATGCTCAAAAATAAATCTTATGTCGCGCAATATATGTGTATATGAAATATAGTGGTAAGTAGAAACAGTGAATGTATAATTATAAGACAAAATACTTTGTTTTACCTATATATATACCAAAGATATAATATGTGCTCTTATGATTGTAATTATATTATTAAATTGATTTATATAATTTTACATTCAAATTACCACATCGATGTAATTTCAAATTGCCTTCAAATTTGCCGGATTCAGTGATTTTTTCCCCCAACGCGTTTTTACCGTTTATCGCACCTTTTCTTGTTTATCTCTCTTTTGTTACATGAAAAACGTGTTGGGGTCGATATTTTTTTTAATGCAATAAGTCAAAATGTAGAAAATATCGATTTGAGCTCATCAAGAAAGTTCGAAAAAGGGCCAAGCTGGATATGATCCTCTGTTCCGGATGAGAATTGTCGTAAACATCTTGAACGACCGATTCGATTCCATCCCAAAGCCAGTTCGACTTTGCGTCGATGAACAGATGTGTGGTACGAAGATGGTGCACCATTTGCGGCAGTATATGCCCAATAAGCCACACAAATGGGGCATGAAATTATTCGTTCTATGTGACTCATCTGGATTTGCTTATCGGTTCGAAGTTTACAATGGTGCTGGAGACAACAAACTCGTGGATGGCCATCCAAATCTTGGTGCTTCGGCGCATGTTGTCATGCGATTGTCTCGAACCATCCCGGATATGGCAAATCGCATTGTATACTTCGACAACTTTTATACAAGTTTGCCTCTGTTGGTGTATTTGCGCGCTCGTGGAATTTTCTGTCTTGGTACGATACGAGTGAACAGAGTGCCTGGTTGTAAGCTGAGTTTGGAAACAGCCATCAAAGATAAACCAAGAGGATATTCTGAGGGATATGTGGCATCCTCATATGGCGTTGATCTGACTACTGTATTGTGGAAAGACAACAAAGTCGTTCGTTTAGCATCGACGTATGTTGGTGTGAAACCATTTTAAATCAGTTTGACAAATCCAACCAAACAACCACGAAAAGCCAGCCAATTTGTTCGCAAGCAAGGCCGCATTGACATTGATTGTCCCGAAATCATTAGCGAATATAACAAACATATGGGCGGCGTGGACTTGATGGATGGCTTGATGGGCCGCTATCATATTCGCGCAAAAACTCGTGATGCAGCAACTCATTTGTTGTACCATTTTATTGACATGGCTGCCACCAACGCATACATACTCTATCGCCGAATACACCGAGAGAAAGTTCACGATTCGCCTGATGAGAATGACCCCAGCGAAAAATTGTTGACATTGCAACAATTTCGTAAAAATATTGCTCCATGATGGCCGTCCATCATGGCCAAGCGATTCTCGGCCATCAACTCCAGAGGTGATTCCAGGTTCTTTTCCTGTTGGAAGACGTGCGGTGCATCCAGTGGACGACAATCGTTTTGACTGTATGGATCATTGGCCACAATGGACAGAAAAACGTGTTACGTGCAAACTCTGTGCCCAAAACAAAACAAAGGCGCTAACTATGTGCATTTGCTCCAAATGTAATATAGCTTTATGTTGCTTTAAGGGCAAAAATTGTTTCGTAGAATATCATAACAAAAACTAATTAATTTCTACTACATTCCATTGTTCTTTCATTCGTTTTTTTTTTCAATAAATACCATACAGAATAAAAATATCTACCTGCATCAAATTTTTCACTGAACCCGTCAAGATTACTTTGAAGTAATCTTCACCTTTTTGTACCTGGTAGCTAAACGGTAAGTCAAAATGAAAATCTAATGATGCAGAAGTGTTTGTTATGGTCAAATTAGTCTAGAAAAAATTGTTCCAACTTTTTTTACTGGCTCTATCAAAAACTCGGGTTAGAGGGTTAACAATTCATTTCCTCTGGGCATTATCGGATCTGAATCTGGGAATTCTAAACGAATAGTCCAACATTTTAAAAATTCCAAGATTAATGTTCTGATCTCATCTTATTTGATATTTGAATCATAATTATCATATACATATATTGTTGAAAATTGTACAAATATCGTATATTATCACGAACTTCTCATATTATGTACATATTTGTCTGAGCCAAGTTTGACTTTTTTCATGACATGTTTTACACTCATGTTATTTCATGTAGAAGCAAAACTATGCATCATTTGCTTTATATCACATTAAGACTTTGTTTCGCATGGAAATAATATGACTAAACATTTAAATTGTTCCACTTCCATAATACTTATTTGTTCTTCATGTGGAGGCTATAAAATAGCAATTTGATATCATGATATTATCAGTCATTATTTGTATTAACCCACTGTCACGATCTATTGTTGATAAATTAAGATAATTATATCTATAAATTCTTTTCTTAACTGCTTTAATATAATTAATAACAGCGTTTTCACTTTAATTCAATAGTCCAATATATTTTGTTTTATCAACGTAATTTTTCGTTATTATCATATTATTTCATTTATAACAGTACTATCACCATGATCTTATTTTTCTCCTTTTATTTAATATTTCCCTATTTTCTTTGTTAGCATTCAGCAATTAAAATTTCTATCCAAACCCTATACATTTGAACAAATTTTAAATATTCAAAAACAACACATATTTAATATAAAAAAACAGAAGAGTGAAGAGTTAGATGAAGCACGAACTAAGATTGATGGTTTATGCAGTCGTGTCAATGAATTGGAGGCTTCATAAACTGCTGCTAATTAGGCGTCATTCTGATGGTAAGCATCAATTAGAAGCAGAATTGCGCCTCTATGCACTAATACATGTATGTTGTTAGTTACACTCATGTTATTTCATGTAGAAGCAAAACTATGCATCATTTGCTTTATATCACATTAAGACTTTGTTTCGCATGGAAATAATATGACTAAACATTTAAATTGTTCCACTTCCATAATACTTATTTGTTCTTCATGTGGAGGCTATAAAATAGCAATTTGATATCATGATATTATCAGTCATTATTAGTATTAACCCACTGTCACGATCTATTGTTGATAAATTAAGATAATTATATCTATAAATTCTTTTCTTAACTGCTTTAATATAATTAATAACAGCGTTTTCACTTTAATTCAATAGTCCAATATATTTTGTTTTATCAACGTAATTTTTCGTTATTATCATATTATTTCATTTATAACAGTACTATCACCATGATCTTATTTTTCTCCTTTTATTTAATATTTCCCTATTATCTTTGTTAGCATTCAGCAATTAAAATTTCTATCCAAACCCTATACATTTGAACAAATTTTAAATATTCAAAAACAACACATATTTAATATAAAAAAACAGAAGAGTGAAGAGTTAGATGAAGCACGAACTAAGATTGATGGTTTATGCAGTCGTGTCAATGAATTGCAGGCTTCATAAACTGCTGCTAATTAGGCGTCATTCTGATGGTAAGCATCAATTAGAAGCAGAATTGCGCCTCTATGCACTAATACATGTATGATGTTAGTTTTTATGTATGTTGTTAGTTTCGTAACAATCGCCCGTCGTGTAATTATCGTTTAATAATGAGTGGAAAAGTAGTGTATTGTGTTGTTTTATTTTCCAATGATACAAGTGAAAAAAAGAGTATTGATGTAGTGCCGGTAGATTGGTTAATATATAATGAAGGAGAAGATAAATTCGAATACCCATTTTTAAATAATTATAAGCTATCGGGAGAAAATTTACTTCTTCAAGATTTAGTGAAACGTTGGGCACCAGCACCGGGTAATTGGAGTCTTCATGAGGTGGATGTACGAGGTTATGCGAGTAAGTATTATTGATCAACTACGTATTGTGTATTTTGTTATACACGCACACATATATATAACATGTATTTGATTTGAGTTGTAATTCCAGATACATATCAAATTGCCTTGAAAAAGTTAAAAATATTGCAACAAAAAGAATATGCGTTTTCTACGGACAATGAAGAAACCATAAACAGAAGGCAAGATGTTCTAAAAAAAACAATCCCGCTTGAATAAAGGGCGTTTTGTAAATCAGAAAAACGTCGATCAGCAATTGTCGAAATGTAACATAAATTTAGGCAATAAGTCGCGTAATGCTTCAAGTAAGTGTATTCTTGTTAACAATTTATCGTGTATTTTTCTTTTTATTATTATCGAATAATTTAATTTTAATTTTTAATTTTTATTTTTTTAGTGTTTGATTTTTAATTAAAAATAAACTATTTTAGAATAGTTTATTTATGTAAATTGTGAAAAGTTTTGTGTCATTGTTATTACTCTTTTTAAAGTAATTTTTTTTCCTTGTGAATTTCTTTCATTTTTAATTGATACTTTCATTTACATACATATACATACTTTCATTTTCGTTTATATATTTTTATACATCTTGCCACCATATAAAGCAGCATCTTTTTAAGAATTATTTTATTTTATTTACAGATGGAAACTAATTAAATTCTTTAAAATTTTTTGTTGGATATTGTTATCACAAATTATCGCAACAAATCGGAACAATGCAAGGGGAGATAATAAAATTACAAGGATTAGTGGCTTATATGGTAACTAACCCCGTTGTCACATCTGATGAAGAACACGGTCTAGTTATACCGTTCAAAAATTTGGAAGACTTTCAAACATTCAACGAAAATGTAAAAAAGAATGAGTCTTTAAAAAAATACGTGGTGAGAATTATTTATTTATTTATATGGAATCAGTTTTGTATAGTAAATAGTAAAAAAATGGCATTATCTCACGGAAAACGTTCTTTCAGATCCATAAAATTTTTAGCTTGCTAGACAAGGAAGCAGCAATGCATATTTCTGTTAAAAAAGTATTGGAAAGATTTACCAATAGAGAAGTTTTAAAACATTTCACAGTCTCGGCCTACAGCAAATAAATTGATACTGAAAGACACTGAACTTGTGAAGTGTTTATATGATAGGTATTATTCACATAGTACACATAGATGATTTTATTATTAATGGCTATACACTTTGTTACAGGTATAATGACAACTAAATCAATTAAAAATCCGCGGTTGAGTCCTATTAAAGAGCAAACATTTAACCAAGCCCTCGGAAAGATTATAAATTATTCCCGTGATTGGACCACAGATTATAGACGGACCAATAAAACCTAATTAACATGTGTTATTTATTATTATTATACATTAAAATATTGTTATCAAAAAAATTAATAAAAAAAAATTACATATGCATTTTTTTAATGGGCCATGCCAATTATTATTTTCAGGGCCACATCAAATATCTTTTTCAGGGCCATATCAAATATATTTTTCAGGACCATTTCACATATTATTTTCAGGGCCATATGGTAATTTTAAATTAAGGGCCAAGTTCGATATTTTTATAGGGGCCATTTCATATTTTCGATTAGGGCCCGGAACAGTTTGCCCAACAAAGACCTTATCGGGCAAGGCGTTACATATCGCATAGGGGCCAAGTAGGGTTGCCGCACTGGGACCCTACTTAATTTAGGACAGATCTGATCCGCGCCATACTTCAATTTCCAGCCGGGTTTATAACAAGATGTAGCAATGACTTCCATGAACTATTCTTCACTAATCAGGCCTATTCTGGACTATTGTTCAATCGTCTCGTCTCCGAACACTGAACAATTGATTAATAGAATAAATAAGGTGCAGTATAAGTTTGAGAAACATGTGTCGAACTTTGCTTACTATAAAAAGCTAGGAGAATGCAACGCTGAAGGCATCATAAAAAAGCAGAAATAACTTTTATTTATTTATATTAGTATTATTTTATTTTATATATATTAGTATTTATTTTTGATATTGAGATATATGAGTACACCGCGAATTGCAAAATTAATACGTATGTATTTATTATGTATATGTATGTATGTGTATGTTTATATGTATTTTATATATTAGTTATAATAATATTAATAATTATTATTTTAATCCGATGAAGTAAGTTGGGGCCCCACCGGTCCAGATAATCACGGTAACGATGGCGAAAGCAGCGTAGGCGAAGACCGAGGCAGCAATAAAAATGGCAGCGGCCGGTGTAACTTCTACCGCGGCCGCTGTAACTATCGCGGCGGTAGACGTTGCTGCGGTAACTATCGCGACGGTCGTCGTGGCAGCGGCGGCGGTCGATGTCGCGGCGGTAAAGATTACTATCGCGGCGACGGCAGAGGTTACGATCGCGCCTTCTATATTTATTAAATAATATAAGTATATTTTGTATTAATTAAACTTTGACGAAGCTTTAGACGAAGGTCTGAAGTTAATTGAACATGACCAACTTCAAGATGACAATAATGCAGAAGATACAGAAGAAAATTCATTTGAAAACGACAAATATAGTGCAACAAGAAGGAAATAAAAGCACAAGTAATAAAACCAAAACTACTTCTACAAAACGTCGATAAGCATGCCCCACCAGGGTATCCGAAAATAACCTGTACGAAATGATGCGACAATTAAATAATAAGCAACGGGAGTTCATAATGCATATATTTAAAGTGTTCAAAATAGTGGAATTGCCCTTTCAAATATTTTTAAGCGGATCGGCCAGTGTAGGGAAAAGCATGGTTATGAATACTTTATATCAGCTTATGACAAACTACTTCCATAGTCTCCCTGGGGGAGATTTAGATAAAATTATGATGCTATTATGTGCTTCGTTAGGAAAAGCCACTTTTATAATCAATGGCGTCACGTTGCATTCCGCGTTCCCGTTACCTTGCAAACAATTCGGTATCAAATTAGCTGAGCTCTCGAGCGACGTCGCCAATACACAAAAGTTCAACTTTTGATAATTGACAAGATATCAATGGTAAGTTGCACGATACTAAGTCGTGTTGATACTCGATTACGGCAAATTAAAGGCATTAAAGAAACTTTTAGTGGGGTATCCGTATTAGCAGTTAGCGATTTGAAGCAATGACCTCCGGCAAAGGATAAGCCGCTACAGAAAGTGTCGCGCCATAATGAAATGGCTCCATTTTTTAATACTAATCCTTTGTGGAATATTTTCGATTTTTTTAAATTAACGGAGGTAATGAGGCAGCAAGGATGATTTAGCGTTTATAAATGCCTTAAATAATTTGTCAGAAAACAAAATGACAGAAGAGAATATACAATTAATAAGGACCAGAGAAGTTAAACTAGAGGAACAAATTCAACGTAGCAGCACGTAATAAATTAAAAATTAATCAGAATAAGAATCCATTAATAATCTCGACAGCCGAACATGTATTTTCAAAAAAATTCATCAATGAACAAAGCAAAGAGCTAATTTTAAATTCGTTAAGAAGAAACAGTAGAAACGACATAAGATTTAAGGAAACGATTGCCTTAAAATTGATATCAAGTATATGCTTACGAGCAACATTGATGTCGCGGATGGGCTGGTTTATGACGCTTGCGGTGTTTTAAAACATTACTTTTGACGAGATAAAAACACGCCTGAGATTTTATGCCTGTATTTTCAGCTACCTAGAGTGGGAAAAAGGCCAGGGTTAATTACAAAGAATACATGATGAATAGTGATATAGATAATATTTTAACTCATATAACAAAATTAGCCTTGCGCATAAACTCTTCAGATGATGAAAAATATCATATCATTAGGATTTCCCGTTGTCATCGCAGAAGCTATAACAATCCATAAAAGCCAAGGCCAAACTTACGAAAAGATTTGCGAATTATACAAATGCAATATGTTTCGCACTTGATGTTGGCGTTGATGCCACCCTTGGAGCAAATGGTTGCAATTACCAGTTGCATACATTAATGGTGATTGATGAACTTGGAAGCGGAGTTCCAGTTGCATTTTTTTGCAAGCAGACAAGATGAAGTAACGTGTAAAATATATTTTGAAGAAATCGCTAAGGCAGTCGGTAAAATCAATACAAAGTCATTCATGACAGATGACAGCATATTTCAATGCTTGGTCATCTGTCATGGGTGCTCCACAGCATAAACTGTTATGCTCTTGACACGTGTCCAGGGGTTGAAAGAGGGCAGCAGCTGCCAAGATTGTTAATAGAGAAAAGAGAGACTTAATTTATGAGAAATTGATAACTATGAAAATGATTTTAGATGAGAGGGAATTCAGAACTAGTTTAAATAAATTTTTGGATGAGCTTGAGGGAGATGATGATACAAAATCATTTTTAACATATTTTAGGAAAGCTTACTGCTACCGCGAAACTACATGGGCATATTGCTATAGGAAAGGATTAGAGATTAACACCTACATGTTCTTAGAAAGCCATCATATGATGGCTTTCTATTATATAATCAAATGAAGAAACGAGTCATGGGAAGAAAGTACAGTAAGAGAATGGATAAGGCCATTGATATGGTGTTAAGGACTGAAGTGGAAGCCTTTTGTTACAGAAATAAAAGAATAAATTGAACTTGTATATCAACAAGACAGAGAGAGACAATAAAAAGGCATATGAGAAGTGAAGATATAAAGCAGATACAAATTTTTTCCGATAAACAGTGGAATGTATCATCATATGTGGTTACACAGGCTAATCAAACATGTAACAGTTCTTGTATGAGATGCGAAAAGTGCAAGATTTGCTTTCATTCATATTCCTGCACTTGTGTAAAATATTTAATTAGGTCAATCATTTGTCAGCACATCCACGCGTAACATTTTTCCCATCTGACACTGGCTTTAAGCGTGAATTGTTGGAAAGAGATATGGTGCAAAAATATGAGCTTTTTAGCAAAATGACGTAAAACGTTTCTTGGAATGTTAGTTCGTGTACTGAATTAATTAGGTATTGAAATTTTCCGAAAGCATTAGAAATAATAAAAGCTAATGCACTTTATGAAGCATTAGAAACAGAGCCAGATTTTCCTGCTAAATTTAGTGTACGTCGCCGACGCCACCGAAAACAAATTAGCATGAAGGAGATGAAGACATTCAATTGACTACAAAAGAAAATTTTAAAATTAATGTTTACTACATCATACTTGATACTGCAGCTCCAACATTGACTGCCCGATTTGATACTTTATCAAACTTTTGGATTTCTTTATACATTTATTGATATTATTGCGGGCCGAGAGACTATGCCTTGACGATATATTGATCAAAGCACAGGCTGATAAAAAGGCAAGAAAAAGATACGTTAGGGAAATAAGGAAACACAAAACTACTCATGGGGAGGCTTTGTAACCAGCGTAGGTAACAAAGACCCTTAGGATATTGTATAAAAATTTTGTGTGTGATAAATTAAACAAGAAGGCTTTCCCCTATTCTCACTTGAACTGTCTTCTGAAAATAAAAAAATTCTATCTAGTAGTCATATTAAATAACTGCTTCCAAGAAGGTAGTTTTCCTGTCGATTGAATTCCCAAAAGATGGAGTTTTCACTGACAGAAGAGACAGCAAAATCATACCGCTTTTCCATCACTGCCCTTCTGCCATTGATGGGTAAGGTCTTCGAGAAAATAGAGCGTATCCACGCAAAGTATAGAGAAATGAGTATGTGTGTAAACCTTTGATAACTATGGTGGCCCGCCATCATACATAGGCTGACGCAGGCCAAATTGAGCAGCCTCATGGTAAATGTAGTTAAGGGCCACTTTAAAACGAGAAATTCTTATGCAACACCAAAATGGTTAAGAGAAAAACGCAGAAGGGATCAATAATTGGACGTGCTGCATAAAAATTATGCATGGACGTTATGTTACATATGCAGATGACTTAGCGCTAGTGAGCAAAGGAATCTCCAGAGATGACCAGGAATGAACTGTATTAAATAATAAAGCATGCCGTACTACGGCAAGCAATGCGCTCCAAACAATAAACGCAAAATGCCACTTGACTTGGAGATTATACAGCAAGAAATCTATAAACAATCCCATCTAAATATTTAAAAAATACTGTTGAATCTCCATGCCTTCGAGAACAAGGTCACTCTTTACTTCCCAGGTTCGAAATTACCGAACCAAATTCACCAAAACGCGAAACATTGCCTCTCATGTTAAAAAAAAAACAAATTTAAGAACGCAAATTACAGATGCACATTAATTTAAAGCAATGTTGTAAATTTGTGTGTTACAAAGCTTAAGCCAAATATAAAATTACTGTCAAAAAAAAAACAAAGTCTAACTTAGTGAATAAACAATATTTTTTGCATTTTTTGTATTTTATTATATATGCATATTACTTTCCTTCGGTCTATCTATGATATAATGATCAATGTTTTTTCTTAATATTCTATACTGTTTTTCTAAATGAGCTGCAATCTGAAAGCGATTAGCAAACTTATGTTGAAATCGAGAGCCAAGATGATCGCAATGAAAATTCCAATGTACCAAAGGAAAAATCTACCTGTGGCATTTCAGTCTGTCCTGAAGACTAACTCACAACACCTGGCCAATCATGAACTGCAAGAATTTTAGGATAGTGCATGTGCATTAGGATTACTGGGAATACCACAAAAAAAGCGTCGTAACGATTTAAACATCTTAAGAAACAATTATTGAGGCAGGAGACAAAACGTGTATCCCAAACGACCAATCTGAAATATGTATTTAATTTACAGAAACTTGTGAAATAGCTTATAAAGTCAGCGAAACGTACACGTGGATGTTACTTTTTCTAAAATTTATATATCGCTTAGATAAAAATTAACGTATTCGACTAGAGTTTATATAAGACAAGCAACGACATAAAAAGTCAAACTTCACTTTCGCGATGTGCAGTATCATGTATGGGCAAAAATAAATCTTACATGACGTTACATTTGTTAATTATATTAATAAACAGACAAAAAAACAAAAGAACTATAATCACTTATTATATTATATTACATTAAAAATTACCACATTGAAATATTTAAATTGTAATATTTATTTGTATGTATTGTTGATTAGTATTTGTGTGTTGGTAGTTTTCGATTTATAACGTGTTACATTGTGTTGCTCATTGAATATATAAAATTAGTTAAATGTTAGTTATCGCATCAGTAACTCCAACTATCAATTGTCGAGTGATTACGAATGCATTTTATTCAATATTACCTTTTCTTTATAGAACATCCATGCTGCATTATATTCTCAACTTGTTTCGTGTATCAATTTCACAAATTTGGATATATATATATATATATATATATATATATATATTATACAAATGAGTAATTTGTTGAAGATTGAAAAGAACTTGTACCAGAAATCAGGTAAGTCAGGTGCAAAAATTTTGTTATCACATTTGAGTTGGACAAATCTATCTTGAATAATTTCTGAAAGTCTTAAAATATCTTCGTTTGACAATAAATGATATTTGATCCATGATCCATGAAGTCCGAACAAATAAAAATATCCTTCTTATTGATTATATATGAAGGTGATGGAAGGTCAATTAATGCGTTTGATATACTACTATTAATTGTGATGACACTTTTTCCACATTCCTCAAAATACCATTGAATGTGCTAAAATTCTTTCTTCGGTTATCATTTCATTTGATATATTGTATTAATCCAGGAAGGTAAACAATCTCTGATGTTCAATGAAAAATATATTATTCAGAATAAAAACCCGCATGAAATTCTAGACATGTGCACTACGCCTAGTCAATATGACAAACACAGAGCGGTGTCTTCCTATTTGATTGAAAACTATTTTCATAATCACAAGGATAAACAGATTCTTTGAATACCTTGGAATGTAATGAAAGCTTACAAAGAATACATATAAAAAAGATGTGTCGAATATTTGGGCACATCAAAGCAAATAAATCATTGCTATCATTACAAATCAAGATTTTATTTACATCGTCACAGTTGAATGGGTACTCATGAACAAATAGTTCAACAAAATTCTAATGAACTTCAACGTTCCTGATCATATCTCATATGATTTATAAATCAATTAGAATATATATTAATTTCAAATTGTGCGGATAACACCTTGCATAACGCACTGCATCTTCGTACATTGTGTACATATTTGAATTAATATTGATTTCTTCCATGACATTTTTTATTTTTCATATTATATCATGTAGAACCAAAGCTGTACCATCAGCTTTATACCATATTCATACTGTCTTTCATCTTGAAATAAATGTGTCCTTCCAATAAATATGAATCATTTTGCTTACTACTGTCAAACAATTTAATAGAATAAATATTTAAATTGTGTAATTTCCAGTAATACGTAATTATTTTTATCTAATTGCAATTGCAACAAGTATGATATTTCTACATTATTAGCCCTTATTAGTATTATCCATCATTCATTAGTAATTGTTGTTAAAATTAATATTATTGTATCTATTTTTGATATAACTGCAGTAGTATAATTAATAACAGTGTTTTCACTTCAATTCACTAGTCCATTATAATTCGTTTCACTATAACATCTCCTGTTAGTAATATTTTCAAATTTGTTGTTTGCATTAAACAAATAAAATTTTGTTTCAAATCCCATGTTTTTTAACAATTTTACATATTCAAAGACCACACACACATCTCGAAACGAAAAGCATAATTCAGAAAACTACCGACACTTTATGATTGACAACACAATACATAGTTTTAACACTTTGGAAAATTGAACTTGAACTAATTTAATAACACATTTTTAGATTTATTTTCGCTCAACAAGAAACTCATGAACAAATAAAAATATATACGTTCATATAGTAGCACATAAAATTAAACTATTTAAACGAGCGAAACATGTGTCGCTCGCAAACCAGTTTCGAGGAAATATTATGCTTTTTATATGGTGGTCTGCCTTGCAAAACTCTATCAAATCGATACACAATATTATTTAAATTTAACATTTGAATAAATTTTACTGGTTAATATATTTCAGGTTTTGTTTTCTATACAACTTTTCATTATCTTTTATATAAGATTGTGTAATTTAAGATTTTGGATACATGATTTGTCGACTCCTCAAAAATTGCATTTCGCTTAAAACTCATATAGTATAGCTCATAGAAGTAGAAGTATAACTCATATTTATTTTTACACTAACATGCTTTGTTACAAAGAAACACTCTCTTGATATGTTTTTGTTTGCGTTTTGTGCATTAATTACTTGTGTGTTTTGTGAAGAAGAGTCAAATTGGAACTCGAAACGTATGGATCTAAAAATGTATTTTAAGAAACATATCTTAGTTTTCTTCCTTTTCATTATCTGGATAGACGACTGTTAAAAAGTTTGTGTTATCTATAAAAGAATTTCTTGGAGGGCGTAACATCAAGCATAGAGCGGTGTAAGGTATTCGATACAAATTGGGAACATTTAAAACATATTGGTAATTTTCGTAGAGGAAGGGAGTATCAGTTCGCTTATTAATACTAAGTTTGTCTAAGAAAATAAAAGTCGATTCCGCATATCGTCTTTGTGAGACTTTCGACTCATGATAAAGAACCTTTGCGTCATAAAAATTGAACGTATGGTTGTTTAGTTTTAAATGTTCTGTGATCATCGTTTATCGTGTTGTTTTGAACGTTTAATAATGTTCTGTTGTTTCGCCAATATAGCATATATATATATAGCGATCTCTAATCTCTCTAATCTCGACAACATAATTATATTTGGAATTCCTGCGATTTGCTCTACCAATATTCGTAAATTTGGATAAAGAAATGGAGACAGAAAAGTCAAAGTTGTACGTTTTAAATAATCAGATATTCACAGCATATGCGATAATTTTGGAATGTTTCATTCAACCGATATATTTGGAACTTTCAAACGAAGAGTTGAATACGATAGAAAATATTTCGAATGCCAAACAGCAAAAGGTATTAAGCGTAGATGTAAACGATTTGCAAATGCATTTACCTTTATTAGAAATACATGCTAGAGGAATGATTCCAAATATAATTCGGTTGAAAAGAGAAACTGAAAGATTAGACTAGGATGAGTTCAATATTGAGGCAGAAAACCAAATGAAGCAGAGGTTTCCATTTCATGATAAAAAACGACAATAACTATAATATTTGCAGTAATTTTGAGTACTGATTTGAGAAAAAATTCACATCAATTTCTAAACTGTTATATTTTTTTCCAAACATTTGCCCAGATAATATAACAGAACTAGATAGAAAACGGATAACTCTTAGAAATACCAATGTCGATTCAAAGAGATGGAGACGACGCCCAGTACAGAGGAATTTTAAAGGCACGTATCAAAATTAGAAAAGGCGATGGTTTCTGCGATGTTTCCATAATTATCGATTTTAATAAGAAAACTCCTGTGTTTGGCGCACAGTACTGCGACGGTGACTTATAAATATTTGACAATGTTACAGTATTTATTAAAATCAATTTGAAAACATTTAATATTTCGTTACGGTACGAGAAGTTCCGGCAATTTTCCTTAAGGCACGATGCCATACACCTATAGTTAAAGTATTTAATTATCAAAAGAACAATTAAAATGGTGTTTTAAAACATTAAAATAAACATTATGCAAATATAATATACCTATTAATTTTTTTAATAAAACGTGTTGACACTTTATCGCGATTTCAGTCAGTTCTTGAGCTGTTTAAAAACTCAAATTACCAACATAATAGTTTATGACAAATCAAACGCAAGTCATAATACTTTAGTATTTAATATTTCAATATAACAATATGATGATTTAATAATTATGAATTACATTCATTCTTTAATAATTACGTAAATATTATTTTTTTTTTCTTTTCAGAAAATCTGTTGACAGTTCATGAACCAAAAGTTTAATTATTTATTTAAATTATTGAAATTTCTAGCATGAAAAATATTGACTGGAAGATATAAATATTTACAAGATGTCCAAAATGTTTAATTCATCCTGATATACATTCTATATAATTTTACATTCAAATTACCACATTGATATATTAATTTGTATGTATTGTTGATATGTATTTGAGTGTCTGTTGTTTTCCAATTAGAAATATTTGTCAACAACAAAGACAATACTATTACATTTTACGCATTACATGATGTGTTGCCTGTTGAATAATAAAAAGTAGTTAAATGTATTTTATTGCATGAGTAAATAGTAATTAATTACCCTCCAAATTTTTCTTAATACTTGCAATTGTAAATACAAATTGTTAATATCGGTTTTAAATATCGTGGAGTGACTACGAGATCAATTTTATTCAGATTCACTTTTTATTTTTATAATATCCATGCTGCATCTCATGTCTCCATTTCCATCATAAGACTTCACAAATTTAGCAATATATGTTAAACGAATAAATAATTTGTGGAAGATTGGAAATAACTTCTAGACAATTTCAAAAATATGTAGCCATTTGTAGATATTTTTCTTAAATTTTTGTACATTTTTAACCCTTGCCAGTAGGTGACATATACATTTATTTATGTATATCTAGACATTTTTGTACATATTAAAATTTTTTAAGTTACATTTAAACATCACTAGACATTAAAAATTAATACATTGACAAAAGAGTTGAAAAAATATTTTAAAATTACCATTTGATTTACTGATTTTTTATATATCTATTCAGGCTTGTCCATAACTACAGAGTTGGCAGGGTTACTTCAACAAGCCGGCTTCAGAAATGAATCGGTACTCGAAGCTAATTCAGGCCGAAGCAGCGAAGGAGACGAGGCGTGATCTGAGTCGCTTAAAATCCCTTCACTCAGAAAGGAATAAATTAAATGAAAAGTATAGGGAACTAGAATTGTGTATCAAGTCCCTATACAGGAATATAATTTATAAACGCATGAAGTAAGATATTTTGACATTTCTGGGCCAATTCTCGGATAACACAGCTAAGTTTTGTTTGCAGACTCCTGCTTTAACATATCATGTCTTAAATAAGCATATGTTCAGGATTATGTATTCTTGGACCACGTCGTGTAGGAGGCACTCTTTTCGATTGAATTGAATAGGTCCTATTCAGTTTCCTTTTCTTTTCATGATCGTTCTCAGTGAAGTCTTTTATGGACTTATTCTTTTGTTATCTTGTCAGTCCACTTTATTTTCTCCATTCACCTGTCTCCTGCGCACCACATTTTAAAACTCTCCAAATAGTTCTTTTTCTTAGAGTCCATGTCCCTGATCCGTAAAGAGCTATGCTCTAGACATAACATTTTTATCAATATCATCCACAAGTCGAGACTTGGTTGGTTCTCAGTAGTGTTCTCATCTTCGCAAACTCCACCTTGGCGCTTGCGATCTTTGTCCTGATGTTTCTCGTGCTGTATTCGTTTCTGGTCAGAATGCTTCCTAAATATTTGAAATGATCAACGTCTTCCAATTTTCGATTTTCTACTGTTATCTTCAGAGTATCATCTCGTTTTGATACTCTCATCACTTCCAATTTGTCGATGCTGATTTCCGTCCCATATCTTCTACCCATTTCGACGATTCTGTCCATCATGTTTTGCCGCTCGGTTTGGTTTTTTGATATTACCACTAGATCAATCATTTTGCCATATAAAATAAAATATGTCACCAGGAATAGCTGTTACACCTACCATAATTCCTTGAACCTACCATAATTCCTTGATCAGTTTATTTACAGAAATATCGCACCTGTCACCAGAAGTGTGAGCATACGTGATTTCGGCCGCTTGATAAGAAAACACCTGGGACTATTCTTAAATGAGTGGACTTTGCGACTCATTGCATTTTTTGTCTATGACAAGGTATATATATATATAATAAAAAAAATGGTAGTCTTTCATCCATGCTTCCTGATCCTGCACTTCGGTTTTCAGTACCCTGTATTTTCTCTTTACCAATCCCTTCAGCCCTTCTATTTTACCATCCACGACGTCGTGCAGGAGGCACTCTTTAGTACAGAACGGGTCCAATCCAGTTTCCTTCTTTCTTCAGGATTCGTGAAAAGGCCGATCTTGAAATGTCAAGAGAACATAAAAATCTCCTCAGGCAGTTACTAATAATGATTTTTTCCATATCTACAGGCTGCTTCAGTTCGAGCAGAATCATTGAAAGTATTGATACCATTATATGAAGAGCATGAGCTAACAAGCAAACTGAAAATATTTACGCATAGATATCAAAGGAGACTTGTAAGTTTAACTTGGGATAAGAGCCGATGCAATCAAGAGATTGCAATGCAGCTTGTCACGGCTATGTTCAGGTGAGAGTTGAGAATAAAAATGTTCACTTAATAGACATATGCATGAAACTTTTGATGATGATAACCCAGTAAACACCCAGCGGTAGTAGCAATCTTATATTACAGCTGTTCAAAAAATAATAGTATATTGCCAGCGATAAAGTACAAAAATTCCAGCAATAAATGAATGTATGTTAATTCTAATTGAGGAGTGAAGTTGCGAAAACAATATTTGTTAGGCGTTGTTTGACATAATCCACTTTCTCAACAAATATTATAGAAGTTATTAATCAACAATTTATTAATCTTCATTTCTCTAATGAAGGTTCATTTCTAAATGATAATTACAATGACAAACCGATCATGTCATATTTGAAGTATGACTTTTAATTACATTATTGTTTTTAAATATTATAAATATTTTTAATGCTATTATAAATATATAATTTATAATTTTTTATTATATAAATGTGTATATATAATAGTTGACGCTATGGGTTGTAGCCCCTTTCTGGGGTATTGCAATGACTGCCGCTTATTATATTTTAGCATTTCCCCATTACGAAAGGTGTACTTCAACTTCTTAACCCGACTTCTACGAATGTCCTGTAATTACCTGTTAAGACTGATATAGCTAATTAATTATCCATTTTTGTCCATTCAGGCCCTATCCGTACTTATTCACCAGGAAAGACTTGAACACGGTTTCAAGTTTGATGTTCTCTCTAAATCGAAAGGTTGCAGTGGCAGCAGGAACGTTTTTTCATAATGTTTTTTTGAAATTGGATGAAGATTCAAATGGGGCCGGGTTTGGGGTTCGATGGTTCAGGCATGTTTCAACTTCCATCATTGAATTGAAAGTAAGTAAAATATGTATATATGATAGTCATGTGGATGTCGTATAAATAATTTTTTTGAATCTTTATTCTTTATTTTTATTATTTTTCAGGGATTAAATTTTATTTCTTATCTAGTGGATGCCCTAGTCGCAAACATTGAGATAATGAAAGATTGGAATTCGATGATCCATATTTTAACTCAAGAAAATGATGATCCTGCGACCCCAATCCCCCAACTTCAAGAAATTTTAATTGAAATTATGTTCTGGTGTGCAAGTCTTTCAAGTACTGGTGAATATCCGGGGGAGAGAGCAACTGATAACATGGTAATATTGCATTGCAATGATGCATATATAAAACTGAGGTAACTTGACCTATTTTAATGTACTGACTTTAAGAGGGCGGACAGATAAGCATTTTCCAGAAATGATCTCAAGTTGCAATATTCTCAACGAATTCGAATATGGTCGATAATTACAAGTACAGGACTGTACCTAATTGATATGCAGCTGCTCTCCTGGTCAATTAAATAAACAAACGCTCTTGGTCTCCAGACAATTTGATTTTTTTTTTTGGATTTTTGGACGGTGTATGAACTCATGACCAATGGAATAGTTTTGTGGGAATCAGTTTGTTGCTTTTAGTACTACACATCTGTTTCCTTGATGTGATATTATAGCATGATAGTCGTCAAACGTTTAAGGCAATAATTTATGAGTCCAATTAGAAGTACAACATTAACTAAATCTAAACCGATCAAGTAAAAGTACCCTGCCCTGGTTTTAATGTCAGTACACGCAAATGGGTAAAACTATCCAGTTGTTTCTTCTTCTAGTGTGTTGATTATATGTTTAAACATTATTTTTTATTTCTAAATTTCATTAGTTTTCATATATACAGGTCCCAAGTTTAAAACAAAGAAAACAAATGAAGAAAGAAAAATTAAATATCACAAAACATCTAATGCCTGTGATAGCAATTCTGTTGGCTCGCTTCAAAACCAATGTGAATTGTATTATTCATTTGATCAGAATACCTCAATATTTTGACCTCGAAAATACAAGTGAGATGGAATATCTGGTTAGTATTTTAATTTTTGTACCTATGAATACCTATAAGGATTACTTGTCTTTGTGCTTGAATTGCCACCAGCAGGAGTATATTATATTTTAACCAGAAATTTTAATTGCATATGGGAATGTTGATGCATCTTGCATTTGTAGATTTCTAACTTTTTAATATATACTTACTAGTTTTAATCTAGTGTTTTATGTTTACACTGTACCGACACAATAGTGTTAGACAACTGCAGCAAGACTTTGCATTGCCTTATAAAAGGGCAAGCATTGTTGCAGATTGCGATGCCGCCATATCGACCATTGTCGACGAATGCGCATTTGTATATATGGAGCCATATCTTGTATGGCAAAGTATTGTGGATGGGGTACGAATTACATTTTTGTCATGTGTAGAAAGTTGCCAAACAATTCATCTCTTGATCAGAAATAATTTTTCTTTCTAGCAAATAGATCCAAAATATGCTAAGAAAGAGGATTTTCCTCGGATTGTAAATTCTCTGAAGAAAATATGCATTTTCCACTATTTACATAACATAAATTATTTAGATATATGGGATGATTTTTTAGAAGAATTTAAAGTGTTTAGGAATGGTGTCTTTGAAAGAAATCTTCCTATCAAGGTATGTCAATTAGACCAAAGATTAAACATAACTAATTTTACTAATTCATACTCCTATCAAAATATATTTTAGGGATCGATATACTGCCTACTTTCCTACGGCACATATTTATCTTGGGAATTGATGGAAGTAAAAGATATGGATCTAAATAATATGGTACTCAATGCTATGGCTTGTATGAAACGAGCCGATGTATTGAAGTTGCTGGTAAAGTGGTATTTATAAATCGTTCAGATATTAAAAATAAAGTAGTCCACTAGAGTTTCCATGTCACAAACAACAACATAAAAAGAAAATAAATCTTATATTAAAATATTACAAAAAAATGGAATGTATAAAGAACCAGAAAATATCGATAAAGTATTTTTGTTTTTAATACATATAATAATATAAAAATAGGAACCTATTTTTGCGAACAAAATGTGCAGCATCTTGTATGCTCAAAAATAAATCTTATGTCGCGCAATATATGTGTATATGAAATATAGTGGTAAGTAGAAACAGTGAATGTATAATTATAAGACAAAATACTTTGTTTTACCTATATATATACCAAAGATATAATATGTGCTCTTATGATTGTAATTATATTATTAAATTGATTTATATAATTTTACTTTCAAATTACCACATCGATGTAATTTCAAATTGCCTTCAAATTTGCCGGATTCAGTGATTTTTTCCCCCAACGCGTTTTTACCGTTTATCGCACCTTTTCTTGTTTATCTCTCTTTTGTTACATGAAAAACGTGTTGGGGTCGATATTTTTTTTAATGCAATAAGTCAAAATGTAGAAAATATCGATTTGAGCTCATCAAGAAAGTTCGAAAAAGGGCCAAGCTGGATATGATCCTCTGTTCCGGATGAGAATTGTCGTAAACATCTTGAACGACCGATTCGATTCCATCCCAAAGCCAGTTCGACTTTGCGTCGATGAACAGATGTGTGGTACGAAGATGGTGCACCATTTGCGGCAGTATATGCCCAATAAGCCACACAAATGGGGCATGAAATTATTCGTTCTATGTGACTCATCTGGATTTGCTTATCGGTTCGAAGTTTACAATGGTGCTGGAGACAACAAACTCGTGGATGGCCATCCAAATCTTGGTGCTTCGGCGCATGTTGTCATGCGATTGTCTCAAACCATCCCGGATATGGCAAATCGCATTGTATACTTCGACAACTTTTATACAAGTTTGCCTCTGTTGGTGTATTTGCGCGCTCGTGGAATTTTCTGTCTTGGTACGATACGAGTGAACAGAGTGCCTGGTTGTAAGCTGAGTTTGGAAACAGCCATCAAAGATAAACCAAGAGGATATTCTGAGGGATATGTGGCATCCTCATATGGCGTTGATCTGACTACTGTATTGTGGAAAGACAACAAAGTCGTTCGTTTGGCATCGACGTATGTTGGTGTGAAACCATTTTAAATCAGTTTGACAAATCC
Organism: Ctenocephalides felis; assembly: GCF_003426905.1. Lineage (NCBI taxonomy): Eukaryota > Metazoa > Arthropoda > Insecta > Siphonaptera > Pulicidae > Ctenocephalides > Ctenocephalides felis. The sequence goes on from NW_020539120.1 coordinate 113,710, forward strand.
AACCAAACAACCACGAAAAGCCAGCCAATTTGTTCGCAAGCAAGGCCGCATTGACATTGATTGTCCCGAAATCATTAGCGAATATAACAAACATATGGGCGGCGTGGACTTGATGGATGGCTTGATGGGCCGCTATCATATTCGCGCAAAAACTCGTGATGCAGCAACTCATTTGTTGTACCATTTTATTGACATGGCTGCCACCAACGCATACATACTCTATCGCCGAATACACCGAGAGAAAGTTCACGATTCGCCTGATGAGAATGACCCCAGCGAAAAATTGTTGACATTGCAACAATTTCGTAAAAATATTGCTCCATGATGGCCGTCCATCATGCAGCCAAGCGATTCTCGGCCATCAACTCCAGAGGTGATTCCAGGTTCTTTTCCTGTTGAAGACGTGCGGTGCATCCAGTGGACGACAATCGTTTTGACTGTATGGATCATTGGCCACAATGGACAGAAAAACGTGTTACGTGCAAACTCTGTGCCCAAAACAAAACAAAGGCGCTAACTATGTGCATTTGCTCCAAATGTAATATAGCTTTATGTTGCTTTAAGGGCAAAAATTGTTTCGTAGAATATCATAACAAAAACTAATTAATTTCTACTACATTCCATTGTTCTTTCATTCGTTTTTTTTTCAATAAATACCATACAGAATAAAAATATCTACCTGCATCAAATTTTTCACTGAACCCGTCAAGATTACTTTGAAGTAATCTTCACCTTTTTGTACCTGGTAGCTAAACGGTAAATGAAAATCTAATGATGCAGAAGTGTTTGTTATGGTCAAATTAGTCTAGAAAAAATTGTTCCAACTTTTTTTACTGGCTCTATCAAAAACTCGGGTTAGAGGGTTAACAATTCATTTCCTCTGGGCATTATCGGATCTGAATCTGGGAATTCTAAACGAATAGTCCAACATTTTAAAAATTCCAAGATTAATGTTCTGATCTCATCTTATTTGATATTTGAATCATAATTATCATATACATATATTGTTGAAAATTGTACAAATATCGTATATTATCACGAACTTCTCATATTATGTACATATTTGTCTGAGCCAAGTTTGACTTTTTTCATGACATGTTTTACACTCATGTTATTTCATGTAGAAGCAAAACTATGCATCATTTGCTTTATATCACATTAAGACTTTGTTTCGCATGGAAATAATATGACTAAACATTTAAATTGTTCCACTTCCATAATACTTATTTGTTCTTCATGTGGAGGCTATAAAATAGCAATTTGATATCATGATATTATCAGTCATTATTTGTATTAACCCACTGTCACGATCTATTGTTGATAAATTAAGATAATTATATCTATAAATTCTTTTCTTAACTGCTTTAATATAATTAATAACAGCGTTTTCACTTTAATTCAATAGTCCAATATATTTTGTTTTATCAACGTAATTTTTCGTTATTATCATATTATTTCATTTATAACAGTACTATCACCATGATCTTATTTTTCTCCTTTTATTTAATATTTCCCTATTTTCTTTGTTAGCATTCAGCAATTAAAATTTCTATCCAAACCCTATACATTTGAACAAATTTTAAATATTCAAAAACAACACATATTTAATATAAAAAAACAGAAGAGTGAAGAGTTAGATGAAGCACGAACTAAGATTGATGGTTTATGCAGTCGTGTCAATGAATTGGAGGCTTCATAAACTGCTGCTAATTAGGCGTCATTCTGATGGTAAGCATCAATTAGAAGCAGAATTGCGCCTCTATGCACTAATACATGTATGTTGTTAGTTACACTCATGTTATTTCATGTAGAAGCAAAACTATGCATCATTTGCTTTATATCACATTAAGACTTTGTTTCGCATGGAAATAATATGACTAAACATTTAAATTGTTCCACTTCCATAATACTTATTTGTTCTTCATGTGGAGGCTATAAAATAGCAATTTGATATCATGATATTATCAGTCATTATTAGTATTAACCCCCACGATCAATAAATTAAGATAATATATCTATAAATTCTTTTCTTAACTGCTTTAATATAATTAATAACAGCGTTTTCACTTTAATTCAATAGTCCAATATATTTTGTTTTATCAACGTAATTTTTCGTTATTATCATATTATTTCATTTATAACAGTACTATCACCATGATCTTATTTTTCTCCTTTTATTTAATATTTCCCTATTATCTTTGTTAGCATTCAGCAATTAAAATTTCTATCCAAACCCTATACATTTGAACAAATTTTAAATATTCAAAAACAACACATATTTAATATAAAAAAACAGAAGAGTGAAGAGTTAGATGAAGCACGAACTAAGATTGATGGTTTATGCAGTCGTGTCAATGAATTGCAGGCTTCATAAACTGCTGCTAATTAGGCGTCATTCTGATGGTAAGCATCAATTAGAAGCAGAATTGCGCCTCTATGCACTAATACATGTATGATGTTAGTTTTTATGTATGTTGTTAGTTTCGTAACAATCGCCCGTCGTGTAATTATCGTTTAATAATGAGTGGAAAAGTAGTGTATTGTGTTGTTTTATTTTCCAATGATACAAGTGAAAAAAAGAGTATTGATGTAGTGCCGGTAGATTGGTTAATATATAATGAAGGAGAAGATAAATTCGAATACCCATTTTTAAATAATTATAAGCTATCGGGAGAAAATTTACTTCTTCAAGATTTAGTGAAACGTTGGGCACCAGCACCGGGTAATTGGAGTCTTCATGAGGTGGATGTACGAGGTTATGCGAGTAAGTATTATTGATCAACTACGTATTGTGTATTTTGTTATACACGCACACATATATATATAACATGTATTTGATTTGAGTTGTAATTCCAGATACATATCAAATTGCCTTGAAAAAGTTAAAAATATTGCAACAAAAAGAATATGCGTTTTCTACGGACAATGAAGAAACCATAAACAGAAGGCAAGATGTTCTAAAAAAAACAATCCCGCTTGAATAAAGGGCGTTTTGTAAATCAGAAAAACGTCGATCAGCAATTGTCGAAATGTAACATAAATTTAGGCAATAAGTCGCGTAATGCTTCAAGTAAGTGTATTCTTGTTAACAATTTATCGTGTATTTTTCTTTTATTATTATCGAATAATTTAATTTTAATTTTTAATTTTTATTTTTTAGTGTTTGATTTTTAATTAAAAATAAACTATTTTAGAATAGTTTATTTATGTAAATTGTGAAAAGTTTTGTGTCATTGTTATTACTCTTTTTAAAGTAATTTTTTTTCCTTGTGAATTTCTTTCATTTTTAATTGATACTTTCATTTACATACATATATATACTTTCATTTTCGTTTATATATTTTTATACATCTTGCCACCATATAAAGCAGCATCTTTTTAAGAATTATTTTATTTTATTTACAGATGGAAACTAATTAAATTCTTTAAAATTTTTTGTTGGATATTGTTATCACAAATTATCGCAACAAATCGGAACAATGCAAGGGGAGATAATAAAATTACAAGGATTAGTGGCTTATATGGTAACTAACCCCGTTGTCACATCTGATGAAGAACACGGTCTAGTTATACCGTTCAAAAATTTGGAAGACTTTCAAACATTCAACGAAAATGTAAAAAAGAATGAGTCTTTAAAAAAATACGTGGTGAGAATTATTTATTTATTTATATGGAATCAGTTTTGTATAGTAAATAGTAAAAAAATGTCATTATCTCACGGAAAACGTTCTTTCAGATCCATAAAATTTTTAGCTTGCTAGACAAGGAAGCAGCAATGCATATTTCTGTTAAAAAAGTATTGGAAAGATTTACCAATAGAGAAGTTTTAAAACATTTCACAGTCTCGGCCTACAGCAAATAAATTGATACTGAAAGACACTGAACTTGTGAAGTGTTTATATGATAGGTATTATTCACATAGTACACATAGATGATTTTATTATTAATGGCTATACATTTTGTTACAGGTATAATGACAACTAAATCAATTAAAAATCCGCGGTTGAGTCCTATTAAAGAGCAAACATTTAACCAAGCCCTCGGAAAGATTATAAATTATTCCCGTGATTGGACCACAGATTATAGACGGACCAATAAAACCTAATTAACATGTGTTATTTATTATTATTATACATTAAAATATTGTTATCAAAAAAATTAATAAAAAAAATTACATATGCATTTTTTAATGGGCCATGCCAATTATTATTTTCAGGGCCACATCAAATATCTTTTTCAGGGCCATATCAAATATATTTTTCAGGACCATTTCACATATTATTTTCAGGGCCAAGTTCGATATTTTTATAGGGGCCATTTCATATTTTCGATTAGGGCCCGGAACAGTTTGCCCAACAAAGACCTTATCGGGCAAGGCGTTACATATCGCATAGGGGCCAAGTAGGGTTGCCGCACTGGGACCCTACTTAATTTAGGACAGATCTGATCCGCGCCATACTTCAATTTCCAGCCGGGTTTATAACAAGATGTAGCAATGACTTCCATGAACTATTCTTCACTAATCAGGCCTATTCTGGACTATTGTTCAATCGTCTCGTCTCCGAACACTGAACAATTGATTAATAGAATAAATAAGGTGCAGTATAAGTTTGAGAAACATGTGTCGAACTTTGCTTACTATAAAAAGCTAGGAGAATGCAACGCTGAAGGCATCATAAAAAAGCAGAAATAACTTTTATTTATTTATATTAGTATTATTTTATTTTATATATATTAGTATTTATTTTTGGTATTGAGATATATGAGTACACCGCGAATTGCAAAATTAATACGTATGTATTTATTATGTATATGTATGTATGTGTATGTTTATATGTATTTTTATATATTAGTTATAATAATATTAATAATTATTATTTTAATCCGATGAAGTAAGTTGGGGCCCCACCGGTCCAGATAATCACGGTAACGATGGCGAAAGCAGCGTAGGCGAAGACCGAGGCAGCAATAAAAATGGCAGCGGCCGGTGTAACTTCTACCGCGGCCGCTGTAACTATCGCGGCGGTAGACGTTGCTGCGGTAACTATCGCGACGGTCGTCGTGGCAGCGGCGGCGGTCGATGTCGCGGCGGTAAAGATTACTATCGCGGCGACGGCAGAGGTTACGATCGCGCCTTCTATATTTATTAAATAACTAGCTGACCCGGCAAACGTTGTTTTGCTAAGTTAGGTATATTCTAAACAATTTCTAGAGAATCAAAAATATTAATACTTTAAGTGTATAAGGATGTGTTGTTCGAATGCTATATACAATGAGATATTATAAAAACAATAAGCCTCATTAGTTTGACTATATCTTGTCAATACAATCAAACTGGAAGTTTTGTACACTTTATTTGAAAAACATGGTATAATCCAATCCAAGTCTTTTTTGTTCTTTTGACTTATTGATTACGTTTCAAGTTTTTCAGATTCAGTTTTGGATTCTGGATTTTGTGTATAATTGTAAATAATACTACTAAGCTTGTACAAAATTTTCAAATTTTTGCGAGGAAAGAAAAAATGAATTAAGTATTTCTTCTTTGACCTGCTTTTTGAAAAGTTTCAAGTAACATTCGATGAATTCAAGTAAATTTAATAAAAAGTATATAGGTAGAGCAGGGCGAGGCACAAAGATCGAATTTGACTTTGAGCAAATATAAATTATATTAACTATATGAACTATATCACAACAAATAACACATATTAAACGAACGATTATCTGACTACGTTCATGTGCTGCTTTTTTGATGTCTTTCAAAAATTTATTATCTAGACCTTTTCACCCTATAGGCGAGGTAACTTGAAACGGGTAGGTGGCAAAAAGGTTTAAAGCTTTTTTATGATTTTAAATTACCGTTTATCTCCCCCATTTCAAAAAATTAACGTTTTCAAATCAAGGTTATAGCTGGTTATACATCTTTTTTCCTCAACTTTCAAATATTGTTGTTAAACATTGCTTAGCTTTACTGGTTTTTTGACACATCGGTGGTGAACCTTTTTAACCCCGGACCTTCATATATTACTATCTATTCTTCGATAAATTCTGGGAAATTATAACTGGGAAAATGTCATTCGACAAAATGTCCATTTGATCGATACCAAATTTAGGTTCTGAATTTAAATAACATAAATAAAAAATAATATAACCTAGAAAATGTTCTATAAATTACCAATAATGATACAAATGAGATCTTTCAGAGCTTCGTGTTTGAGAAAAATATGCCAAAAAGTGCATTTTCATATTAACATTTCAAATAAGTTGATATTTTGAGTTTCTAGTAACACTTGCGGCCCGTTTACTAACGTTTTTGTATGTAAACAAAACAACAAACAAAACTACTTGCTACAATTTAATCATAATTAAATAATATTCACGTAAAACATCCTATTAAACAATCGAACATCATCTGTCAAAAACGTTTGACATTTCAAGTATTAGCCGCCGTCCATTGTTTTATTTACATTACGCTTCAACTAAAATTTTCAAATTAAAAATGTAAAGTTTCTACGCGATTTTGAAATAATATCTTACCTTTCCGACAACCTGCTGATTACCACGAATTTTTCAAGACTAAGACTGGCCAAATCCGTTCAGCCGTTTTCGAGTTTTATTCGGACATTTGAAAAACAGCTCCATTTTTATATATAAGATATAAGTATATTTTGTATTAATTAAACTTTGACGAAGCTTTAGACGAAGGTCTGAAGTTAATTGAACATGACCAACTTCAAGATGACAATAATGCAGAAGATACAGAAGAAAATTCATTTGAAAACGACAAATATAGTGCAACAAGAAGGAAATAAAAGCACAAGTAATAAAACCAAAACTACTTCTACAAAACGTCGATAAGCATGCCCCACCAGGGTATCCGAAAATAACCTGTACGAAATGATGCGACAATTAAATAATAAGCAACGGGAGTTCATAATGCATATATTTAAAGTGTTCAAAATAGTGGAATTGCCCTTTCAAATATTTTTAAGCGGATCGGCCAGTGTAGGGAAAAGCATGGTTATGAATACTTTATATCAGCTTATGACAAACTACTTCCATAGTCTCCCTGGGGGAGATTTAGATAAAATTATGATGCTATTATGTGCTTCGTTAGGAAAAGCCACTTTAATAATCAATGGCGTCACGTTGCATTCCGCGTTCCCGTTACCTTGCAAACAATTCGGTATCAAATTAGCTGAGCTCTCGAGCGACGTCGCCAATACACAAAAGTTCAACTTTTGATAATTGACAAGATATCAATGGTAAGTTGCACGATACTAAGTCGTGTTGATACTCGATTACGGCAAATTAAAGGCATTAAAGAAACTTTTAGTGAGGTATCCGTATTAGCAGTTAGCGATTTGAAGCAATGACCTCCGGCAAAGGATAAGCCGCTACAGAAAGTGTCGCGCCATAATGAAATGGCTCCATTTTTTAATACTAATCCTTTGTGGAATATTTTCGATTTTTTTTAATTAACGGAGGTAATGAGGCAGCAAGGATGATTTAGCGTTTATAAATGCCTTAAATAATTTGTCAGAAAACAAAATGACAGAAGAGAATATACAATTAATAAGGACCAGAGAAGTTAAACTAGAGGAACAAATTCAACGTAGCAGCACGTAATAAATTAAAAATTAATCAGAATAAGAATCCATTAATAATCTCGACAGCCGAACATGTATTTTCAAAAAAATTCATCAATGAACAAAGCAAAGAGCTAATTTTAAATTCGTTAAGAAGAAACAGTAGAAACGACATAAGATTTAAGGAAACGATTGCCTTAAAATTGATATCAAGTATATGCTTACGAGCAACATTGATGTCGCGGATGGGCTGGTTTATGACGCTTGCGGTGTTTTAAAACATTACTTTTGACGAGATAAAAAACACGCCTGAGATTTTATGCCTGTATTTTCAGCTACCTAGAGTGGGAAAAAAGGCCAGGGTTAATTACAAAGAATACATGATGAATAGCGATATAGATAATATTTTAACTCATATAACAAAATTAGCCTTGCGCAGAAACTCTTCAGATGATGAAAAATATCATATCATTAGGATTTCCCGTTGTCATCGCAGAAGCTATAACAATCCATAAAAGCCAAGGCCAAACTTACGAAAAGATTTGCGAATTATACAAATGCAATATGTTTCGCACTTGATGTTGGCGTTGATGCCACCCTTGGAGCAAATGGTTGCAATTACCAGTTGCATACATAAATGGTGATTGATGAACTTGGAAGCGGAGTTCCAGTTGCATTTTTTTGCAAGCAGACAAGATGAAGTAACGTGTAAAATATATTTTGAAGAAATCGCTAAGGCAGTCGGTAAAATCAATACAAAGTCATTCATGACAGATGACAGCATATTTCAATGCTTGGTCATCTGTCATGGGTGCTCCACAGCATAAACTGTTATGCTCTTGACACGTGTCCAGGGGTTGAAAGAGGGCAGCAGCTGCCAAGATTGTTAATAGAGAAAAGAGAGACTTAATTTATGAGAAATTGATAACTATAAAAATGATTTTAGATGAGAGAGAATTCAGAACTAGTTTAAATAAATTTTTGGATGAGCTTGAGGGAGATGATGATACAAAATCATTTTTAACATATTTTAGGAAAGCTTACTGCTACCGTGAAACTACATGGGCATATTGCTATAGGAAAGGATTAGAGATTAACACCTACATGTTCTTAGAAAGCCATCATATGATGGCTTTCTATTATATAATCAAATGAAGAAACGAGTCATGGGAAGAAAGTACAGTAAGAGAATGGATAAGGCCATTGATATGGTGTTAAGGACTGAAGTGGAAGCCTTTTGTTACAGAAATAAAAGAATAAATTGAACTTGTATATCAACAAGACAGAGAGAGACAATAAAAAGGCATATGAGAAGTGAAGATATAAAGCAGATACAAATTTTTTCCGATAAACAGTGGAATGTATCATCATATGTGGTTACACAGGCTAATCAAACATGTAACAGTTCTTGTATGAGATGCGAAAAGTGCAAGATTTGCTTTCGTTCATATTCCTGCACTTGTGTAAAATATTTAATTAGGTCAATCATTTGTCAGCACATCCACGCGTAACATTTTTCCCATCTGACACTGGCTTTAAGCGTGAATTGTTAGAAAGAGATATGGTGCAGAAATATGAGCTTTTTAGCAAAATGACGTAAAACGTTTCTTGGAATGTTAGTTCGTGTACTGAATTAATTAGGTATTGAAATTTTCCGAAAGCATTAGAAATAATAAAAGCTAATGCACTTTATGAAGCATTAGAAACAGAGCCAGATTTTCCTGCTAAATTTAGTGTACGTCGCCGACGCCACCGAAAACAAATTAGCATGAAGGAGATGAAGACATTCAATTGACTACAAAAGAAAATTTTAAAATTAATGTTTACTACATCATACTTGATACTGCAGCTCCAACATTGACTGCCCGATTTGATACTTTATCAAACTTTTGGATTTCTTTATACATTTATTGATATTATTGCGGGCCGAGAGACTATGCCTTGACGATATATTGATCAAAGCACAGGCTGATAAAAAGGCAAGAAAAAGATACGTTAGGGAAATAAGGAAACACAAAACTACTCCATGGGGAGGCTTTGTAACCAGCGTAGGTAACAAAGACCCTTAGGATATTGTATAAAAATTTTGTGTGTGATAAATTGAACAAGAAGGCTTTCCCCTATTCTCACTTGAACTGTCTTCTGAAAATAAAAAAGCAATTCTATCTAGTAGTCATATTAAATAACTGCTTCCAAGAAGGTAGTTTTCCTGTCGATTGAATTCCCAAAAGATGGAGTTTTCACTGACAGAAGAGACAGCAAAATCATACCGCTTTTCCATCACTGCCCTTCTGCCATTGATGGGTAAGGTCTTCGAGAAAATAGAGCGTATCCACGCAAAGTATAGAGAAATGAGTATGTGTGTAAACCTTTGATAACTATGGTGGCCCGCCATCATACATAGGCTGACGCAGGCCAAATTGAGCAGCCTCATGGTAAATGTAGTTAAGGGCCACTTTAAAACGAGAAATTCTTATGCAACACCAAAATGGTTAAGAGAAAAACGCAGAAGGGATCAATAATTGGACGTGCTGCATAAAAATTATGCATGGACGTTATGTTACATATGCAGATGACTTAGCGCTAGTGAGCAAAGGAATCTCCAGAGATGACCAGGAATGAACTGTATTAAATAATAAAGCATGCCGTACTACGGCAAGCAATGCGCTCCAAACAATAAACGCAAAATGCCACTTGACTTGGAGATCATACAGCAAGAAATCTATAAACAATCCCATCTAAATATTTAAAAAATACTGTTGAATCTCCATGCCTTCGAGAACAAGGTCACTCTTTACTTCCCAGGTTCGAAATTACCGAACCAAATTCACCAAAACGCGAAACATTGCCTCTCATGTTAAAAAAAAAACAAATTTAAGAACGCAAATTACAGATGCACATTAATTTAAAGCAATGTTGTAAATTTGTGTGTTACAAAGCTTAAGCCAAATATAAAATTACTGTCAAAAAAAAACAAAGTCTAACTTAGTGAATAAACAATATTTTTTGCATTTTTTGTATTTTATTATATATGCATATTACTTTCCTTCGGTCTATCTATGATATAATGATCAATGTTTTTTCTTAATATTCTATACTGTTTTTCTAAATGAGCTGCAATCTGAAAGCGATTAGCAAACTTATGTTGAAATCGAGAGCCAAGATGATCGCAATGAAAATTCCAATGTACCAAAGGAAAAATCTACCTGTGGCATTTCAGTCTGTCCTGAAGACTAACTCACAACACCTGGCCAATCATGAACTGCAAGAATTTTAGGATAGTGCATGTGCATTAGGATTACTGGGAATACCACAAAAAAAGCGTCGTAACGATTTAAACATCTTAAGAAACAATTATTGAGGCAGGAGACAAAACGTGTATCCCAAACGACCAATAAAAAACTGAGTTTGCTTTTGCATTGCTTTTCATTAAAACCTTGAAGCTTTTTGTACCATAAACATAATCTGAAATATGTATTTAATTTACAGAAACTTGTGAAATAGCTTATAAAGTCAGCGAAACGTACACGTGGATGTTACTTTTTCTAAAATTTATATATCGCTTAGATAAAAATTAACGTATTCGACTAGAGTTTATATAAGACAAACAACGGCATAAAAAGTCAAACTTTTCGATGCGATGTGCAGTATCATATATGGGCAAAAATAAATCTTATGTGACGTTACATTTGTTAATTATATTAATAAACAGACAAAAGAACAAAAGAACTATAACCACTAATTATATCATATTACATTAAAACTAACACATTGAAATATTTAAATTGTAATATTTTTTTTGTATGTATTGTTGTTGATTACTATTTGTGTGTTGGTAGTTTTCGATTTATAACGTGTGACATTGTGTTGCTCATTGAATATATAAAATTAGTTAAATGTTAATTATTGCATCAGTAATTCCAATTATCAATTGTCGAGTGATTACGAATGCATTTTATTCAATATTACTTTTTCTTTATCTAACATCCATGCTGCATGATATTCTCAACTTGCTTCGTGTATTAATTTCACAAATTTGGTAATATATATTAGACAAATGAGTAATTTGTTGAAGATTGAAAAGAACTTGTACCAGAAATCAGGCAAGTCAGGTCAAAAAAATTTGTTGATTGAGTTGGACAAATCTATCTTCACTACCTTGAATAATTAAGTCTGTAGCGTGCATATTATTTAAATAATATTATATGATTTAGTTTAGTTTAGTTAAATGTATTGCAGCTATGCTGAGGCTTGCAGCGCTGAGTGTATCTGTTGACAGAAATTAAACACAAACACGCTCGAGTCTCTAGCGCATAGCCTAGTTGTAGGAATCCTAGGGGGATTATTTTAAAGATTCCCATTAGTGCGAGGGAGATTGAATAATTTTTGCCTACGGGGAAAGAGAAAAAAAAAAGTAACAGAAATGCGTGACGAACAAATTCGATTCAATCCCCCAACGAAAATCAGGGTGGACATTTTTGTATAAAAGGCACAGCATTCCTGTTAAAAAGTCAGTCAGTTTTTAGTTTTGATTTAAACTTTTCCTTGTAATATGATTTCTATCGTAACAGGATTTCTAGCGAGCAAGAATTTTGCGCCAGATTCTCACTTATTTTATGATTAATATTAATTTCGTACATTTTCAAATAGATTATTAAAAATATATACTGTGAATTTCACAATTTATATTTTATAGGTCTAAAATACACTAATGCTTATAAGTGTACAAACAGAGAATTGTATGAATTGTAAACAAAAACATGTACGTATCGCATCTGATTAGAATTAAGTGAAATAATAATAATTAAAAGATAATAAAATGCTTCAGTTTAAGGGGCACAACTAGTGTGAAATTTTCAAACTGTAGTCGAATTTTCATATTTTTTCATATTTCGATAAGTTATACCTTTAAAAATAACATACCAAAATTTAAAATCGATATCTTAAATAGTTTTTGAGTCACAGCCATTTAAAGAGTATATATATAGTATATAGTATAACGATCATTTTATCTTTAAACGCGTTTTTCTCGAAACAGCATTTTTCGAATTTGCTGCAGCGATTACTCAAAAACAAATGATCCGATCATTATCAATTTTTTTGTACATGCTTTATATATAGTTCTCGTAAAATAAACTATCGATTTTTTGATAGGATCAAAAATCGAATTTTGGCAGTCCAAAAACTTTTTTATAAAAAACGCCGCCATTTAATCAATTTTTGATTTCTGTTTTATCATAGTTCATTTTACAGACAACATTATCTAGTTTAACGATTTTTTTTTTGGATTTGATCCACGTAGAAGGCCGGAATCACTGCAGCAGTGAAAGGCCTTTTTTGTGCCGTTGGAGATCGACGATAACTTAAAATATATTTAGTATTTTTCTTCAAAAATTTTGAGATGTGCTGATTAGTTTTTGGCAAAGGCAGGTCCAGCAATTACGGAGATAAAGAGCAATGAGTGCAGAAAATTTAAATCGAGTTTTTGAGAGAACGGAGCATCCGATTTGTATGATCTAAAAACATTCAACTAGTAATGATTGGGAGAAGTGGTAAATAGTTTTTGGCAAAGGCAGGCCCAGCCCATTTCGAAGATACAGTGCTAAATGTGCAAAAAATGGCAGTTTTTGAGAGAACTAAGCGTCCGATTCAGATGATTCAAAGAACTTTCTGCTTGTTTTACCGAAACAATTGATTTTGGAAAAAAAATTCTTGCTTCAATTTTTTTTTTTGAAAAAAAAAATATTTTGTATATCGAAAATAATTCAGATTTTTATTTTAATTCTGTTCTAATATACTTTAAACAAATAATTTCAACTTTCCAATTCAGTTTATATAATTCTTATAAATATTAGACAATGTTACAATATTTATAATAATCTATTTTAAAACATTTAATATTCCTCGATCATTTCGTTACGGTACGGGAAGTTCCAGCAATTTGCTTCAAAGCACGATGCCATACACCCAACTATTTTTTTTTTAATTTTGAGTATTTTTGCAAATTTCGAAATTTTCGAAATAAAACGATTTGAATTTTTTTGTAATTTTTTGGAAATTTTGAATTTTTTTGATATTTCAGATAAAATGACGAAAATTTGAAAAAAAATGCATATTTAATTTTTTTCGGAAATTTGAATATTTCAAAATTACTGAACTGCCTTTCCTAAACTAATCATTTATTCACGCCGCTATATACACAATAGCTATTTACAAAATAAAAACTAAACGCTTCCAAAATCGAAGTAATGAATCAAGTACGCATTGATATTTTCGTGTCAAAATACAGCTTTCCTATTGGACACTGAAGGTATCGGCCACGAGATCGTTCATCTATCGCCGACATAGGACATGCTCTATTCGTAAAATATGGCAGGAATTTGCAAGGACATAAGTTGTTATGAAATCAAATTCCGACGTTGTTAAGGCAACGGTTTTACTTAGAAATTATGATGAGTATACCGCCGTTGTGAATGCGTGAAATCTAGCAGGCCAGATCGCAAATTATGTCGCGCAAGATCGTAAATTATGGTTTATCATGTCGTTCCTAGGGTAACAAACAAACAAAAACTGTCCAGCATGAAAACTGGCGTCGTGTGCACCGGGCTTAAATTAAATGCAGAAATAATTAATATTAAAGTAGTTAGCTTTCCGTTTAGTAGTGAAATACAGAGATTTTGACCTGAGTTCGCCGGCATCTCTGAAATTCGAACTAAACGTGAAAACTATTACTGAAAAAGTTGTAAAGTTTAGACAGGGCTCCGAACAACGTTCGCTGACCAAATACAGAAATTTTGACCTGGGTTCGCCGGCATTTCTGATATTGGATTTGAACGTTACCGGTGGATTAATTAATAAAACAACTTAGTCCTGCTAAGCTGTTTTAGATAACTTAATCAACCGTACGAGTTGTTCTTCGTAACAAGATAGGGAGTTGTGTTTAATGTATAATTAGCGTAATAAGTGACTTTTGTTAGTGTCTGTGCGAATCCAAAATATAGAGATAATACATGTTTTATAACTTATAGTGGTTTTCTTTATTGCATAACTGGTGCGAAAGTGAGAATTTAATAAATTATAAAATCTAGTGTTATAAGTCTTAAAATATCTTCGTTTGACAATAAATTATACTTGATCCATACAAAAAAGTCTTGTATCTTGACTTCTTGTTAGGAAGTCCGTGCAAATTAAAAATATCCTTCTGATTGATTATATATGGAGGTGATGGAAGGTCAATTAATGCGTTTAATGTACTACTATTAATTGTGATGACACTTTTTCCACATACCTCAAAATACCATTTCATTTGATATATTGTATTGATCTAAGATGGTGAACAATCTCTGATGTTCAATGAAAAATACATGTCGTATATTATTCAGAATAAGAACCCGCCTGAAACTCTAGACATGTGCACTACGCCTAGTCAATATAACAAACACAGAGCGGTGTCTTCCTATTTGGTTGAAAACTATTTTCATAATCACAAGGATAAAGAGATCCCTTAAATATCTTGGACTGTAATGAAAGCTTACAAAGATTACATATAAAAGAGATGTGTCAAATAATAGGGCACATCCAAGCAAATAAATCATTGCTATCATAATGATCATTACAAATCAAGATTTTTCTTTATATCGTCATAGCTGAATGGGTATTCATGAACAAATAGTCTAACAAAATTCTAATGAACTTCATATTTGAATTAATATTGATTCCTTCCATGACATTTTTTATTCATATAGAAGCATATATGAATAACAAACTCATATTAATTCATGTAGAAGCACCATCAGCTTTATACCATATTCATATCGTCTTTCATTTTGAAATAAATGTGTCATTATAAATATTAATCATTTTGCTTACTACTGTCAAATAATTTAATAGATTAAATATTTAAATTGTGTAATGTCCAGTTGTTTTTATCTAATTGCAATTATCGCAATTTGATATTTCTATATTATTAGTAATTGTTATTAAAATTAATAATATTCATTAGTAATTGTTATTAAAATTAATAATATTGTATCTATTTTTGACATAAATGCAGTAGTATAATTAATAACAGTGTTTTCACTTTAATTAACTAGTTCATTATAATTTGTTTCACCATAACATCTCATGTTAGTAATATTGTGGAATTTGTTGTTGTTGTTATTTAATTAAACGTTGTTGTTTGCATTCAACAATTAAAATTTTGTTCCAAATCTCATGCCTTTTAACAATTTTACATATTCAAAGACCACATACATATCTTGAAACAAAAATTACAATTCGAGAAAACTACCGACACTTTACGACTAACAACACAATACATAATTTGAACATTTTGGCAAATTGTACTTGAACTAATTTACAACACATTTTTAGATTTATTTTTGCTCAACAAGAAACTCATGAACAATTAAAAATCAATACGTTCATATAGTAGCACATGAAATTAAACGATTTAGTAATTAATTATCTATAAAGAAATATTTGTCGCTCGCAAACCATTTTCGAGAAAATGGTTATGCTTTTTATGTGGCGGTCTGCCTTGCAAAACTCTAAATCGATATACAATATTAATTAAATTTAATATTTGAATAAAGTTTACTGGTTAATATATTTCAGGTTTTGTTTTCCATACAATTTTTCATTTTCTTTTGTATAAAAATGTAGAATTAAACATTTTTGGTACATGATTTGGCGCCTCCTCAAAAATTGCATTTCACTTAAGATTTTTAATTGTTACTCTCATAAAACTCGAACATTATGGATTAAACTAGCTGTAAGTGGAATTCTGTCTTAAGGCAATTAAGGCATCGTGCCTTAAGGCAAATTGTTGGATCTTCCCGTAACAAAAATTATTATTTTTTTAAAAACGATTAACATTCTTGAAAAAAATTTACTTTGAAAAAATAAGATTTTTGAGAAACTATAAATTGGACAAAAAATTACTTTTTTTTGAAAAAAAATTTTTTTTAATTTTTTTTTTTGAAAAAAAAATGTTTTCTTTATTTTGACATATTGTGAAAGATATGAACTTTTTTTTCACTTACAAGTGAAATGTTTTTTGAATTATTCAAATCGGACGCTCCGTTCTCTTAAAAACTGAGTTACCGTTTTTGGCACTTTTTGCCCCGTATCTTCGGAACGACTAGACCTGCCTTCGCCAAAAACTAATCAGCACGTCTCCTTATCAATACGAATCAAATGTTTTTTGAATTATTCAAATCGGTTGATCCATGTTCCCGAAATCGTCGACGAAAACTTGTATCCGCACATACATACACACACGTACATACATACACACATACATACATACATACATACATACACACACACACATACATCCATTTTTTCTAAGGTATGCCAAAATGTTCAGAATGTTTTAAAACGTAAAGATACATAAAAATTTTCATTTCCGATTTTTTTGCGATTACTATAACTTGCCCTACGGGAAGTTAAAAATTGCATAGGTTGTCAAATATCTCCCTTCCGCTTTTTTGCTCTTTATTCAAAAGACAAAAAGGCGGAAGGGAGATATTTGACAACCTAATAATTAAGTTTTGAAACGAGAATCGCGCTTCTAATAAAAACATTTGTAAGTTTTTGGTATTTAATTATAGTTTTATATTGCTGTGATTATTGCTATGATATATCTATAATTGGAGTATTTATTTAAGGAGTGTACTAATTAATTATTGTTCTTCTGCAAGATATGATGTTCGAATTTATTATTGTTCGTTTAATTCTTTTTTAAGTATAATCCATACTCATTTATTTTTGCACTAACATGCTTTGTTACGAAGTAATAATCTCCTGCCAAGTTCTTATTTGTGTTTTGTGTATTAATTACTTGTGTGTTTTGTTGTCACTCAAATTGGGATTCGAAACGTATGGATCTAATAAATTTATTTTAAGAAACATATCTTAGTTTTCTTTCTATTTATTATTTGCATAGATGACCGCTAAAAAGTTTTTTGTATTAACTATAGATTAATTTCTTGAAAGGCGTAACATCAAGTAAAAATAAATATAAGTAAAGAGTAAAAGTAAAGATAAATAAAGTATAATAAAAATAAAAGTAAAAAAATTTAAAATATATTTATTAACTTCCAGTAGGGCAAGTTATAGTAATCGCAAAAAAATCGAAAATGAAAATGTTTATATATCTTTCGTTTTAAAGGTTTCTGAATATTTTAACATATCTTAGAAAAAATTGATGTGCATGTGTGTGTGGATGTGTGTGTGCATGTGTGTGTGTGCAGATACAAATTTTCGTCGTCGATTTTGAGAACACCGATCAACCGATTTGAATAATTCAAAAAGCATTCGATTCCTATTGATAAGGAGACTTGCTGATTAGTTTTTGGCGAAGGCAGGTCTAGCCATTCCGAATATATGGGGCAAAAAGTGCCAAAAACGGTAACTCAGTTTTTAAGAGAACGGAGCTTCCGATTTTAATAATTCAAAAAACATTTTACTTGCATTGACAAGATGAAGAATTGATCATGAAGGCAGGTCTAGCGGTTTCGGAAATCTAATGAAAAAAGTAAAAAAATGACATTTGGCGGTCAAAATTGATCATTAGACATATGCACATCAAATTATCAGATATTTTAACAATAAGTATAAGTTTTGTTTACATTCCTATGGGTTCCGTACCAATGTTCAACCGTTAGACGGCGACGCGGCGCTTACGCGCTTTGACATTTTGTCTCTATGCTGTTAAAGCAGTACGATTGCTTTGAAAAAAAGTTCAGAAATTCCAAAATATGGTAAAATAAAGAAAACATTTTTTTTTTAAAAAAAAAAACCTTTTTTCAAAAAAAGTAATTTTTTATTTCTCAAAAACTTAATTTATGTAAAGTAAATTTTTTTTCAAAAATGTTAATCGTTTTAAAAAAAAAAATAATTTTTGGTACGGAAAGGTCTAGCAATTTGCCTTAAGGCACGATGCCATGCGCCCCACTAGTTTCTCCATACGTTTCGATGTAAAATTCTACGTTATCATTAGTGGTTCTACAATTTTGAAATAAACAGAAAAAAGAACGTTAAAACTAAATATAAGAAGCAGAGCAAGAAATTGCGGAATACAGAAAATTAGAAGCTGAAGGTGTCAAATCAAGAATGGAGCGATTACGTGGCGATAGTCTTCAAGGGGAAGAAATAGAACTCATGTTATCTTTAAGACATGCTGATAAAAATTTCTCCCGAGTGGAAAATGAACAAAATAGGGAATGAATGGCTATTAAGAAAAAAAAAGATATAATAAGGAAACTATAAAAATAATGAAAAAAGGCAAATAAAATTCGTATGCAGAAATATAGAACAAATGAGAGTTTGGGAATAGCTGAATACATGTTACGAAGACGTAAGGATAACGTTTTTCGAGAACGAAGAAGAAATGAATTACGAATGAAATTCATCAGACAGGGACAATAAAAACAAATAGGAAATATTAAAAATATTGAACGTATTAAAAAACTACGTCAAGATGATACATATAAGCAATTAGAAAGTAATAAAAATATTGAACGTAATAGAGAACTTCGTCAAGATGATAGGTATAAATCGAAAGAACGCAAACATAATATTTTATGAAATAAATTATTAAGACTAAATAATAGGTATAAATCAAGCAAGAACGTTAAAAATATCAAGCGCATGAGAATAAATCGTAATATCTCGCACTATAGTAAAATTGAAAAATTAAAAAATATCAATCGAATTAGGAGGATACGTACCGATAAAGTCGCTTATGAAAACGAATTAAAGAATAATGCCGAACATAAAATGAAAAATAGGGAAATAGTATTCAATTAAGTATCGAGAAAATATATATAATCGTTTATCGAATGGTGAAAATTGTGATCCATTTGCACAGCTGCAATTAAAGTTCATTGAGTTTAGAGCAGAAACTCCTTCCTAGATTTGCTGTTGTTGCAAAGGACTATTTTTTTTAAACATTCAGGTACAAAACTCAATGCAAATCTATGTTGCACTTAGTCGCGTTACGAATTTAAATGGATTGTATATTTTCGGAAAATATCATATTAGGAACAAGACATGTAAGAGGTTGGAAAACGTCGATACAAATCCCGCACTGTAGGAATTAAAACGTCTCAAACAAACGAAGCAATTGAAATTATCTTACAATAGTTTAAACCATAAACTGTTATGCTCTTGGCACGTGTCCAGGTGTTGAAAGAGGGCAGCAGTTGCCAAGATTGTTAGTAGAGAAAAGCGAGAGTTAATTTATGAGAAATTGATAACTATAAAAATGATTTTAGATGAGAGGGAATTCAGAACTAGTTTAAATGAATTTTTGGATGAACTTGAGGGAGATAATGATACAAAATCATTTGTAACATATTTTAAGGAAGCTTACTGTTACCGTGAAACTATATAGGCATATTGCTATATAGACTGAGAGCCAGTGAACCTGTTGAATAACGGTGTTCCTGTAAGGCTGAAAATTTTTGTACAGGTGATTCTTAACGTGCTAAGTACGGAAACGACGGTCTGGCAGGTTTTAACCATGCACATTATGGTCGTCCAGACGTTTGAAAGTGTAAAAAACACCCGAAAATTAAACTTGTCCCTATAAGGTTCAAATTTTTATACGATGTAATTTATTCATTGAGAAGTTCAAAAATCAATCTGCCAGACCATTTCGACCTGCACAAGTACCTGCCAGACGAGCCGGAAAGTGAGCAAAAAATGCCCCAAAATAAACTTTGACCTATAAAGCTGAAATTTACATATGTGTTTATCTAAGCAATTCTAAAAAGGTCTGTGCAATTGCCAGACCATTCTGGCTAGCATAAGCCCTTGCCAGACGAGAGCAAAAATGCTATGGCGGGAGGGCGAGTAATAAGCGTTGCGTGAGAACTTAGCATATATTCAAACTATATTATGAGAAATTACAGTTCTCGTCGAGCCCTCGACCCGAACGGACGTGTCACGCGAGCTCTCGAGCAAATAATTTATTTGGAATTCATCCATAATCCACGGTTATACATGTGTAGAGATCCATATACATTTTTATTTATTCTTTTTGTAGTCGTGTTAAAATAAGTGCGTTATATGTTAAAGTGAGTCATGCAATCAAGAGAGTTTGCTCAACCCAACGGCCGACCACCAGACTTAAGTTTGGTTAGCTGTTCAACTGTTGGCGAATCAATTGCGCAAGCAATGAACACTGTGAATCACAAGGAATATGACAATATTGATAGTGAAATGGACCTAAGTGACTACTCAAGTGAAAAAATTAACATAAAAACAATTAAAAATGTCAGTGACCCAGTGCATATAAATACCGCCGGTAAAGATTACACGGCGTATCAACACATTAACAATAACGTCAATCAGAACACCAAAGTACATACAACTCCTGAACCAATCAATAGAAATATGAATGATGTTGATCAAGGCCAGGGATGGACAACCGTTACAAATAAAAGAAGACAGGAAAATTACTGCAACGAAGCAACAACGATAAAGGGTACCTTGAAAGACTACTGGTTAAACTCAGTGCCCACAAAGAATTATTATGACACTCTGCAATACGCGCCTTCTAGTGTTGAACCAGTAGAAAAGACAATTAATCCACCACCAATTTTCGTCTACGGTGTTGACGACATCAAGCCTCTCATCGAATTATTAGAATTACACGCCAAGGACAAATATTCTTATAAAACAACTGGACTGCAGCAAGTTAAAGTAAACACAAAGGATTCACAGACGTATAACACCGTACTAAAACATTTGAAAGAAAAAGGAACTGAACTACATTCATATCAAACAAAGTCACAGCGATCTTCCAAAGTTGTAATAAAAAATTTACATCATAGCACTGATGTGGCAATGCTAAAACAAGAAATAAGTGAAAAGGGTCACAATGTTTTAAGAATTTACAACTTAAAACATAGATACACAGGATACCCAATAAATATCTTTGTGGTGGAATTGGAACAACAGAAAAATAACAAAGATATTTATTCCATTGACTTTCTTTACAGAACCAAGGTTTCTATAGAAGCAAACAGACCTACTCAAGAAGTGCCACAATGTACAAGATGCCAGAGTTTAGGGCACACAAAAAATTACTGTACACGCACAGCGCGTTGTGTAAAATGCGCCGGAAAACACTTTACTAAAGATTGTTCGTGGAGAGATCCTGTCAACCGAAACGTAAAATGCGCACTTTGTGGAGGAAACCATCCCGCAAGCTATAAAGGATGTGCTATTTATCAACAAGAAAAACTTCGTAAATTTCCACCATTAAGAAGAAGTCAGACTCCCCTCAAAAATCCCGTTAATACGAGCCACTCCTTCGTACGTGCAAACGTCTCCTTCTCAGAAATAACAAGAAACTCACAGAAAATAAATAATGATGTTACATGCCAACAAGACAATTCAGAACAACCTACAAACTATCAACAAGCCAATCAACAAAGTGACATACATGAATTAAAAAATATGATGAAAACGTTAATGAACCAAATGGGCACTGTGCTCAATATAATCACAAGTCTTTTAGTGAATAAAAATAATGGCATTCGAATATAAATTGTGCACATGGAACGCCAACGGTCTAGCTCAACATCACCAAGAGCTCAAACAATTTCTTCTAAGCAATGACATTGATATAATGCTAATTTCAGAAACTCATTTTACGAGCAGAAGTTATTTTAATATTCCATTCTATACCACTTACAGCACCAGGCATCCTGACGATAGAGCACACGGAGGATCAGCCATTTTAATAAAATCTAAAATTAAACATTATCTAATGGAACCTGTCTGTAATGATTTCCTGCAAGCTACCATCATTTCTGTAAAATTTTCTCAAAGTAATACTACAATTGCATAAGTCTACTGCCCACCTAAACATAAGATACTAAAACGAGACTTTGAAACGTTTTTCAACGGTCTTGGAAATAAATACATAGTAGCAGGGGACTATAATGCCAAGCATACTCACTGGGGTTCAAGACTATGCAATCCCAGAGGACGAGAACTCTTCAACTTAATTAACTCCAACAACTCAACACCAATATCGACAGGAGAACCTACCTACTGGCCAAGCGGCATGCATAACAAACCAGATTTACTAGATTTCTTCATTTGCAAAGGTATTCCAGAAAGAAACTTGAAAGCCTACTCAAGCTTGGACTTGTCTTCAGATCACTCTCCGGTAATTGTATCTTTTAGCAATACTGAACCGATTTGTAACCTCAACCTTCACCTTACAAATAAGTATACCAATTGGAGCAAATTTGGAGATATTCTGGACAATAATCTGGAATGCAACATACCACTAAAACCTGAAAAAGATATTGATTTTGCTGTGGACTTTTTTAATGACTCACTCTATATCGCCGCACAAAACTCCACTCCATCAATCGAAAACAACTTTTCTTTTAATTGTCCAACTTCAATCAAACGGCAAATCGCAATAAAAAGAAGACTAAGGAAAATCTGGCAAACCACACGATCACCGGTAGATAAATCCAATCTTAACCGAGCCTGCAAAGATTTAAAACTCATGCTCCGGAACTTTAACAACCAAGTTTTTGAAGAGAAATTAAAACACTTAACTTCTACCAAAGAAACTAACTATTCACTTTGGAAAGCCGCAAAGAAATTTAAACAACCAGTCGCTCAAACGGTACCAATTAAAAAAGCCGACAACTCCTGGGCTATAAGCCATGAGGATAAGGTCAATTACTTTGCCGACTATTTTGAAGAAGTTTTTCAATGTCCGCCTCAGAAATGCAGTTTTCAAGAAGAAGAGTTTATTTACTATGGGCTTCGTAACATGTCTTCAGAACCACAAGTTCCGACAATTCGCTTCTCCCTATCAGAAGTCAAGAAAGAAATAACAAAAT
The DNA here is from genome assembly GCF_003426905.1 of Ctenocephalides felis. Classification (NCBI taxonomy): domain Eukaryota; kingdom Metazoa; phylum Arthropoda; class Insecta; order Siphonaptera; family Pulicidae; genus Ctenocephalides; species Ctenocephalides felis. The sequence continues at coordinate 137,180 of NW_020539120.1, forward strand.
CCAAATCAGGTGAATCACCAGGATACGACAAGATCTCGATGCAAATGCTGAAACACCTTTCACCAAAGTCTATAAGATTTCTGACAATTCTATACAATTCGATATGTAGACTTCAAATTTTTCCTCAAACTTGGAAAAGAGCTAGGATTATCTTGATTCCAAAACCTGGCAAAGATCCATCCTATACAACATCATATCGACCAATAAGTCTTTTACCCCTCCTTTCCAAAATATTTGAAAGATTGCTGCTTAAAAGAATTCTTGTCACAGAAAGATGCATTCAACGATTGAACAAACCCATAGATTGGTGCATAAGATTAACGAAACTCTACAAGAAAAGAAATATTGCTCAGCTCTGTTCTTAGATACCACACAAGCATTTGACAAAGTTTGGCATACAGGACTTCTTTATAAAATTAAAAATACTTTACCCAATGACCTATTTCTATTAATTAAATCATACTTATCAAACCGAAGTTTCTACGTAAACATTATCAACATGAACACACCTATTAAAATAATAAAATCAGGCGTTCCTCAAGGCAGTGTTCTCGGCCCAATTTTGTTCTTAATTTTTACAGCTGACATTCCCACCTCACTTGACACAGACATAGCCTCATTTGCTGACGATATTTGCATTCTTTCAAAACATGAAAATCCCACAACTGCTTCAGAGCAACTTCAAAGTCACTTAACATCAATAGAAAAATGGTACAAACTGTGGAGGCTAGAGATCAACAGCCAGAAATCATCCCACATCACTTTTACACTCAAACACGAGACATGTCCACCTGTAACTGTGAATGAAATAGAAGTCCCTCAGGTCGAACACGTAAAGTATCTGGGCATGCATCTAGACCGCAAACTGAATTGGAAAATTCACATAAAAAAGAAAAGACAACAGCTTGAGGAAAAGTTACGAGAACTAAACTGGTTAATGGGTAGGAGATCCCATCTTTCTGTACACAACAAAATACTGGTATACAAAGTTGTACTTAAGCCGATTTGGACATATGGCTTAGGACTTTGGGGTACCACATCTAAAAGTAATGCTAACATCATTCAAAGGTTTCAGAACAAAGTTCTTAGGATCGTTTTAGGCGCCCCAAAATATACTCCCACCTGGCTGATCCATGATGACATTCATATGCGCACTGTAGCCGAGGAAGTTAAAAGATTCGCTGTTAACCACAAAGACAGACTGGAAGAACACCCAAATGAGTTGGCCAACGCACTGCTATCAACAAACACAACACGAAGACTTAAAAAAAAAATATTTAGTGATTTAATTAGATTGTAATTACTCGTGTCACACTATATTACTTCTTATAAAGGAAAAATGCAACTGTGTATTTTTCACTATTTATATATCGATGTCATTTTTACATATAATTGCCAAAAGATTTACTTAATGTCTATGTAGGACAGTTGTAAATATATTGTTGAATAAAAAAAAAAAATATGAGAAATTACAAATTATGATCAAAATAAATTTAATTAGTCACAATGAAATATATATTATCACGAATTAATCATCATTATCAGATATATCGCTAATTAATACTTCATCGTCATAAGATTCGGCATTGCTAACTTATCGTCTATAAAAAAAAAACAAATTAAAATATATTAATAAAATAATATGATATAAAATATTACAAATTTAAAAATTTTAACATTACTGCCTATGTGTTGATCAGCTCCGTTTGCATCCTCCTCAGCAATACGAGAAGGATGTTGTGATATTATTTCAAAAATTGAAGAAGGAACGGTATCTCCCACAGCCAGTATTTTGAGGTTTAAGAATTGTTGGTACTTTTAAATGACTATTTGAAAACTATATCTACTCGTGCGGCATGTGCTGCCGTTAAAATAGACATTATTTTTTTGAAATATTACCAAATGTTTTTGGTATATTTTTCATTGAATGCAGTAAATAAAATCCATCGAAAACAACAGCATCATACCAAATTGTTTCGTTATCAGTTATATTTAGTTTCGTTATCAGTTGCTTGTAAGACTTCAATCATTGCTGATTTCGCGGTTTTATAGATAGTTCCATCTGCGTGGCAAAGTGACATTAAAACTAGTTGGTATTCGTATTTTGCCTTGAGGCAAGTTACATGAACTTCCCGACTTAATAAATAAAAAATAAATTAATTTATGAGTGATTAAAAGTATTACGAGTGGATTTATTGCACATAATTGAAAACGAACGAACACGACGTTAACTCGGGGTATTTTCTAAAAGCAAATTATCACAAATCAATAATTTTTATAATCGAACCAGTTTTTGTAGGACTTCAATGGTTCAGTATGTTCATTAAGACCAAGTACTCTGTCGTTATAACAAGTAAATTGTCTAAGTTTAATTTTAACAAATGTGAAATTAACTACTTATTTTCTCAAACTTTGATGAATTTTTAAAATTAAACTACTTATCGTAATGCGGTAATATTTCATTAAGTTCCATAAGACCATGATATATATATATATATATATATATATATATATATCCCCAAAAAAAAATCCATAAAAATCGGCTTAAATTTTGTTTTCAACTGTTAATTACAAGAAAACGGCTCGGTAGATTTTCACCTAAAACTAATCAGTATCATTCCCAACTGATATCTTTCTAACAGTTTTTTGATTTTTTAAAATCGATTCGGTGGTATGAGCTTAAATGTGGACGAAAAGTTTAACAATTTCTCCAAATTACAAAGAAACAGCAGATCGTCGCACAAAACAGACAAACGATAAGTCTTCATCGAGATACATCAAATGGCTTTTGAATTTCTGAAATGGGTTCAGGCGTTTTTGAGCAAACGTCGATAAAAGGTCTAATTTTGATAAATGCCAAAAAAGCGATATTAATTTTTGCAAATTTTGATGAATTTTTAAATCGGTCTAGTCGCTTTTGAGAAAACGTACTTACTATACTTTTTCCAAATTTGGTCTCATTCGATTCAGAATGGCTTGAAACGTCGAGAAAACATAAAATTAACAAATCAGATTTTTTATTAAAACAAACTTTTTCGGGAAGCTAACAATTGTAATGGCATATGATAATGTTTTTTCAATATCAATATTTTATTGGATTTATCGCGCTAATAGGCGACCAACTAAATCACGTTGGACACGAATTTCGTGAATTTTATTATTAGCTTTAATAGGTTTCTTCTTTTTTTCTGAAGAAGAAATTCATAATTTTTACCTGTGAAATTTTTTCTTCAAATCTCTTACCCTCCGTTGAACATTCAGAAATAAATGTTTTTTTCCAATTTTCACCTATTTTCATAAAATTCAATAGCTACTCAATAGAAGCCTGAATTGAAATATTAATTAGAGATATATCTGATAATGATGATTAATTCATGATGATATATATTTCATTGTGACTAATTAAATTTATTTTGACCATAATTTGTAATTTCTCATAATATAGTTTGAATATATGCTAAGTTTTCACGCAACGTCTATTACTCGCCCTCCCGCCATAGCATTTTTGCCCTCGTCTGGCAAGGGCTTATGCTAGCCAGAATGGTCTGGCAATTGCACAGACCTTTTTAGAATTGCTTAGATAAACACATATGTAAATTTCAGCTTTACAGGACTAAGTTTATTTTGGGGCATTTTTTGCTCATTTTCCGGCTCGTCTGGCTACTACTTGTGCAGGTCGAAATAGTCTGGCAGATTGATTTTCGAACTTCTCAATGAATAAATTACATCGTATAAAAATTTGAACCTTACAGGGACAAGTTTAATTTTCGCGTGTTTTTTACACTTTCAAACGCCTGGACGACCATGATGTGCAAACCTGCCAGACCGTCGTTTCCGTACTTAGCACGTTGAGAATCACCTGTACAAAAATTTTCAGCATTACAGGAACACCGTTATTCAAAAGGTTCACTGGCTCTTGGTCCAATAGGAAAGAATTAGGGATTAACACTAACATGTTCTTAGAAAGCCATCATAATCAAATGAAGAAACGAGTCGTGGGAATAAAATACAGTAAAAGAATGGATAAGACCCTCCCACACTAGGAAAATGACATTGCTGGCGGGTGTTGCTCAAGAACTAAGATAATTAGTGGCTGACACTATAGTTTTATATTTCAAAAATTTCATTAAACTTATACTATTTAAACACAAACTAATAGACTCTTATTTTTTACTCATATTACACTTTTGATGACGTATAAAGGCTGCATATTATGAAGAACATGAATTTTTCGTTTTTCGTTCGGCATATAAGTCAGAAAGATGACATAATGTTATCCGAAACATGTTGACTTTTAGAGCTCGGTAAAATGTTATCTTTCCGATAACTTTTTGCTGATGTCATTTTAAAGTGATGTCATGTTAACTAAATGATAACTTTTTGAGGACTTGTGTAGGTATCTTTATGACATCAAGAAGATAACTTTCCAATGTGATTACCATAACCTTACTTAACAACAGCTGATTTTTATAACCAATAATCAATACTTGAATATGTGTTTATTGTGCTTACTGTAACCTAAAATAATTCAACTTTCAGTGTTAGTGTATACAGTGAATAAATACATCATTTGCAACAATGCCGAAAACAAAAATATTTCAAGAATTATCAAAAAGTCACAAAAAATAAACGCTTACGCCAATTTCAAATTGAAAATTTATCAAATGCATCTACTAGTGAAACTTGTGAAAATAATAGTGAATCTGATAGTGAGATAATAATTTATTTAATTATCATTTGCTTTTTGTAACAGAAACGTATGATGAAGCACGAAATTTTGAACTAGATGCCCTAAATCTGTCTACAAATGATGATGAAGGTTTTGCTGCTATTAAAGCTAATAAAAAATTAGATATAGCAGACAAAGGAAAGAGAATGTGCCGTAAACCTTCAGGCTTTTGTGATACAGAAGATGACTCCCCCTGTACAAAATAGTAGGTATTTATTTTTTCTTTACCTAAAGTCTTTTCTGTAATAATTTTAATATTAATTTTATTTATTATATAGAAACTAAATGTAAGAAAAAGCTAGCATCGGTATTAAGTTCTTCTGAAAGTGAAAGTATAGAACATATAAAGTTATTTAATTATAAACAATCATTTCGTTCTATATTAATCGAACACTTTATTTTCAGAAAGCGAAATTGATAATATTAAAATGCCTCCTACTACCTACGTGACTCAAAATAATGGTCAGAAGTCGCTAACAGCAAGTAAAAGCTGTACTTCAACTCGTCATAGCAGTGATGATGACTCAATTGGAAGTTCGTCTGCATATTTAGCACAAGATTCTGATTTTTGTCGTAAGGATAGTCCACAGTCTCCTCGTTTGAATAACGACTCTGATAGCATTGGTATGGTCGCATTTAAAGATTTAATAATAAAAATGTGTTCTTTATTAATAAAAATTCTGAAAAATCTGAAGAAAACGTTAAATTTATCTGATAGCCAGTTTATGAAGGGACTATCATATGCTAAAAAATTTGCTAATAGAGATTTATATATATATTCACCATAAAATCAATTATTTAATTTTTAGGCGAAAAATCTCGAGATATACTATGCTCGGAAAATGTTTGCTCATTCATATACAAATATAAATTAGTATTTAAAAAAATTTCTCAAATTGAAGACAATAGTACAATATTGGAAAAAACAATTTTAGCAATCACTTATTTCGAAATAACAGAAGAGTCTAATTCGAAAAAAATCTTTTACAAAGCAGTCTATTTTATAAAAAAAAATTCTTAATATCATATACAAAACCAAAGAAAGCATGCCGAAAGAAGGTTATCAAAACAAATTTTACTGTCAACGTTTTCTAAACTACTTAATGAACAGGTATATCCCAATTTCGCCATTGTACTCTGGGTTGATGCTCAGCAATAAGAGATCACATTTGTATACGAATTCTGCTGTAGCCATATTTTAATACCCCTAGATGTTTGACAAGGCAAAAAAGTTCCAAATCTGACTCAGAACTTCCAATAGGTACGCATCTTAATCATGTAGCAATAGATTTTGATTTTCATATAAAACCCTACATCTATAATAGAACAATATGTAAATCACATGTTATAGGATTTTTAGATAAACACTTTGCACGACAAAAGTTGTTAGATGATATAATAATAATAATAATAATTTTAACTTCCCGTAGGGTAAGTTATTGTAATGGGCCGAAAATCGGAATTGAAAATTTTTACATTTCTCGACGTTTTGAAGGTTTCTGAACGTTTTGGCATACTTCAGAAAAAATGTTTGTGTGTGTGTGTGTGTGTATGTGTGTGTGTGTGTGTATGTATGGATACAAATTTTCGCCCACGTTTTCGGGCGTACGGATCAACCGATTTGAATGGTTTAAAAAACATTCGATTCCTATTGATAAGGAGATGTGCTGATTAGTTTTTGGCAAAGGCAGGTCCAGCAGTTACGGAGATAAAATAGAAATAGAAATCGAGTTTTTGAGAGAACGGAGCATCCGATTTGAATGATCTAGAAAACATTCAATTAGTAATGATTGTGAGAAGGGGTTATTAGTTTTTCGCAAAGGCAGGCCCAGCCATTTCAGAGATACAGAGCTAAATGTACAAAAAATGGCAGTTTTTGGGAGAACTAGGCGTCCGATTCAATAGATTCAAAGAACTTTCTGCTTGTCTTAACAAAATAATTGATTTTAGAAAAAAAAAATTTTGTTCCATTTTTTTTTTTTTTTAATTTTTTGTATATCGAAAATAATTCAGATTTTATTTTTATTTCTGACTATAGTTCTAATATACTTTAAACAAATAATTTTTAACTCTGGAATTCAGTTTATATAATTCTTATAAATATTAGACAATGTTACAATATTCATAATAATCTATTTGAAAACATTCAATATTCCTCGAACATTTCGTTACGGTACGGGAAGTTCCAGCAATTTGCCTTAAGGCACGATGCCACCCACCCCACTAGTTCCAATTTAGCATCGCTCGTATGTACTAAGGAACAATTTTAAATTCCTGGCGGGCATGAGTATAGTATTGACCTAGTAGATAAAAATAGTAGTAGCATTATAAATATATCATCAGGTATAAAATATTCAGCACCATAATAATTTCCATTCTCATTGGATTTTCTCTGTACTAATAAGAATATAATATTGTTATTAGTACGCAAGTCATTTAATTGCTGCCTTTGAAGAGAGCTCAATAAAAAGCGAACAAAATAAGGAATGTCAATTCAAAGAATTCATGACTTTTAAAGCCCAAAAAGCCAAAGAGACTAATAAAGAACGAGCCTTAGACTTATTAGGAGAAATTGTTAAATTCTTTTTAATGTAATTATTCTTAAGACTGTTTTTCATTAAGTCGGACTGACTAGTTTAAATTACTTGATATTATATTTATAAGACTATTTTTATATTTAAATTGTAGAAAATTAGAAGCAATGAGCTGTTTTCATTAATAAAAAATATTTTTTCTACAAATCTCAGTGATTACTTTAAGGGGTTACACCACTGTAGATTTTTCAAAAAACCAAAAAAAAATTTTTATGCTTAAAATATACCTTGAATCTTTTAGAATATGAGGAAAAATATTTCATACCTAAAACTTTATTTTTTTACATGTAATTATAAGCTTTTTTCCATGCGCGTCGGGCTGCTCCGAACCGATACCGCTAAAATAACATTAACAAAAAATATTATAAAGCAAAATTACAACATGTATCATCTTGAATATACTAATATATGTGTTCCTTAAACATTTATATTGTATAAATAACATGTAAAAGCATTTTTAACCAATAAATGTTCAGTGCAGAGTCAACATATATAAGGGTTGACTATATTGGCTGATATTGCTGGGAATAATTTCAACGATAGTCTAAGCAATATTTTAGAAATACTAATAGTTTTGGAGATTAATATTGGCATCTGAACATGTGATTTTTGTCTTAAAGTTGATTATAAACGACTTAAGCATGCCGAACGGTCTTTGACGGATGCACAGTAAAATAAACTAGCATTTTTTTCATTTTTTCTTATCTATAATTTCTATGCAAAATTTGCGTATCTAGTTGATATTTTTCAAAAACTAAGAGATTCAAATAAATCAATGCAAGGATCTCAAATCCATGCTTTTGTTCAGAAAGACAAGATTAAGGCTTTTTATGAAAAAATTAAAACTGTGGATAGCTAAGATGAAAACTAATAATTTTGACATGTTTCCCACCTTTAAATTTACTTGTGTTACTGCTGAAATAGAAGTAAGTAAAGATCTTATCAATCATATGACTGGTCTCAGGAAGGGTTTTCGATGCCCCCTTTCGATAGAAAAAAATATTGCGCCCCCCCTAATTTTTCTAACAATTTAATTTAAATACACTTAAATGAAATTATGCCAAATAATACACAATATTTCTAAAAAATTGTACATACAAACATAACTATTGATTATAAGAAAAAATAAGGCGCAAGGTAGAAAAGATTGGAAACCACTGCACTAACTGCTAAAGTAAGAATTAAAAAGGCAATAATCATTAGCGGCTATTCCTAAACAAAAATATCTTGTCAACTTGATTGAGCCACCATTAATAGATTACAGATCAAACGACTAGAACACCATTCATTTGTAAAATTTATATGACACATATCACTTTACTGAGGTTTATCATTTAGTTGATATTGGTGATGATACTAAAATTCTAATACTGTAGGCGAATGTTCTATAGAATACAACATATTAATTGCTTTGATCAAGATTAACTTAATTGAAAGGAGCAACATGCAGTAACTTACCTTAGATAACTAACACTCAAGTTACCTCGTATAGCTATAAAATATTGTATGATTTGTTTTTTAAAAACGGTCACATAACCCTTTATCATGTGGAATAGTATTTCATCACCGATATCTGAAATTATAAAATAATATAATATTGATACACAGAAATTAAAATATATTTTAATTCGTAAAAAAATGAAAAGAAACATGAAATGGCACAGAAAAAATTGTTAAATTATGACAGGCGTGTGCAAGTCATAACCTTTTTCTTAAATCAAAACAATATCAATAAAAAACAAAGTATGTTCTCACCAAGTAATCTAATAAATAATACAAACACTAAGTTTAAAAATAAATCAATAACATGTTTCAAAATGATAGAAAAGACACGAACGTTAACGAATGTTTAGCATATAAGATCAATGCGAATACAGAATAGAATGCTGTCAAAGTTCCTCGATTTAAATTAATAAGGAAAATAACCAATTCAATAAAATACTAACCAAAATAAGTAATTTAACAATTAATCATCCACTAAAGCACAGAATTTAAACAAAACCTAAAAAACTTTGTTGAAACTTGTTGAATCTAACATGAAGCGCCTGCCGTCAACAATCGTAGAACGGATATAAGGGTGCCGACACACCTGTCCATAGCGTTGAGATGCGACGTCCGTTACGATGAAACGTTAACGCTTTTACGTTAACGAGAAAGACAAAATAGAAATCCTCTAACTTTTCAAAATTGGATGAGCACTTTACACGATCTGAA